>NW_006399888.1:5805712-5810327 GCF_000299155.1 Elephantulus edwardii | reverse complement strand
CTTCTTTTTTAAATACTAGTTTATTTACAAATTCAAATACATTTCTTTTCACACCAGATTCTTCTGATTTCCCTCACCTCCCCCCCATCAAATTATACAACTCCATGATTAATCCCCCCTCCCCCTGCACATCCTCATCCCTCTGCTTCTACCCCCCAACCCCCACTTTAGATCCTTATACTAATTCTACAATAATAATTTTACATGGTATTTGTCCTTGCGGGACTGAGTTAGTTCATTCAGCATAATGCTCTCCAGTCCCTCCCATGTTGGGTAATAATTTACAAGATTATTGCTCCTGCGTGCTGCATAGTATTCCATTGTGTGAATGTACCATAATTTCTCAAGCCATTCGATTGTGGTTTGACATCTGGGTTGTTTTCATGTTCTTGTGATGATGAATAATGCTTTATGAACATTGTTGTACAAGTTACCGTTAGTGCCTCAGTTCTCATTTTTCACAAGGTACATTCCAAGTAGGGGAATAGCTGGGAAATCACTGGCAATAAGAGAGATGCAAATTAAAATAAAAATGAGGTACCATCTCACTCCAATAACAGTGGCAAAGTTTGACAGGACAGTAAATAATAAATGTTGGAGAGGATGTAGCAAGAAAAGGAACTCATAAATTGTTGTGATTGTAAAATAGTACAACCATTCTGGAAGGCAGTTTGGTGCTTCCTCAAAGAGCTGAAAATAATTCATTCATTCATTCATTTTTGTACACTTCCCTTTCCCCTTGTCCACTTTGCAATGTACCTCTTGTTCCAGATTGTTGACATACATATGATGCCTAAACATATATTCCTTCCCCTCATCTATTCTAGTGCAGTGTTCATTATCTATCCATTCTTTCCCCCTTCTTCCCTCAACCTACCTACCTCAGCCCTATTTTATAACAGCGGTGTTATGCAAGTCCTTTTGTGAATGAATTATTTCACTCAGAACACTGTCTTTTAGGCTTACTATATAAGTTCATTACTTCTTAGTATTGTGTAATATTCCATTGTGTAAATGTACTGTAGTTTTTTAGCCATTCATTTGTTGATGGGTATTTGAGTTGCTTTCATCTCTTCGCTATTGTGAATAACACAGCAATAAACGTGGACTGCCAACATCCAAACAAATCTGTCTTGGAATAAATGCAGCCAGAATGTTTGTTAGAAGCAAGGATGGTGAGATTTCATCTCATGTGCTAAGGGCATGTTACCAGGAGAAGTTAGTTAGTCACTATGGAAAGACATCATGCTCAGTCAAGTGGATGGTCAGTAAAAAAGAAAAAGACTTCTGAGAAATGGATTGACACAGTAGCTATGACCATGTGCTCGAGCACAACAGGTGGTCCAGACTGGCAGGACCATGCAGTGTGAAGATCTGTGGTGCATAGGTTATTGACTCTACGGTGTCTAGCAACATCAGTTACAAAAACAATATATCCAAGCATCAAACATTTGGGCCAAACACAAGATCAGTGGTTTGAAGTAGGCATTCTGTGGCTTGCAGTTCAAATTCACCAGCCACTCCACAGGAGAAGGTTGGACAATCTCTTCCTATGCAATTTACTGTCTCTGAAAACCCACTGGACGGTCAAATATGGGCAGATTTTTACTCAAAAGCACCCAACAACAATAGACATGTCGGCTTTGGGAGAAAGATGTGGTGGTCTGCTTCCATAGAGATTTGAAGCCTGGGAAACACTAATGAGAACTTCCGCTCTGCTCCTATGGGATTGCTATGTTCTAGTATCAACTAGGGCAGAGGGTTTGAGTTTTCTGGTTGAGGTATGTGCCAGAGTGATATCTTGGTGGTTTAAAGGTTGAAAGACTTGAGGTTGGAATCCATTGAGTGTCATCTCCAAAGCAAAGCTCTGTGCCATGCATCTGGAAAACCAGCCAGTGAAAATGCTCTGGGACCCACTTCTCCCCTCAGAGCCAGAACTGATGTCACAGCAACTGGTTAAACAGTGTGCCAGTTAATTTGTATGTTATAACTCACTCCTCCTATTTCTCGAAACCCCTTTCTCTTCCATGTTGTGTTGATGTCCTAGGACTTACTAGCTTTCGATTTATTTTACTAATTTATATTTTGGTTTGCAATATAAGGTTTGCAGCTTTATCTTTAATGCCACGTTATCAGGAATTAGAATGATAAATATACATCATCAAGGTGATCACTATATTTATTGTTATTGTTGGTTACTTGATATGATAGTTGTTACTCTTTTCTTGATTACTATATCTTGCTAAAGAGATAATAATTTCAAATAATTAGATTGAAAAGTCTCTTTGTGGACCATTCAAAGCACAGAGAGCTCTTAACAAAGAAGAAATACTGTGCCTTGCCCTTAGGTTAAACAAATCAGAATTCTGAGAATTAAGTCCCATGTAATCATGCTGTTATTTTGATGCCGCCCCTTTCCTTCTTTACAGAATGGAATATTTGGGTTATCAGAAGCAGTCTTTACTGGTTGGTTGGTTGGTTGGTTGGTTGGTTGGGATTGGGCTCTGGGTGTGTGTGTGTGTTTGTGTGTGTATGCTATAATCTGAATAAAAAATGGCATTCATGGAGATTTCTTTCAGAGCCACTGTAAAACACTCCATCGTGGATCTCTGTCAAGATACCTGAAAACTTTTCCTTGGCTTCTGGCTTTGAACAAAGTTTGAGAGTAACAACAAGGCTTCATTGTGCCCTGAAATTTCTGTAAGGCAACATTCATTCAAGTGTTGATCTGCATTTCACCGTCCAAGAATAACAACAGTTATTTATATAATTTTATCCATGTTTCTGTTTTTTTCCTATTCATTTCACCCTTTCACCCTTCGCTGCTGAACACTGTAGCTTGTTTGGGATGGGAGTAGGGGTGTGCGTAACACACACACCACACACACACACAGATAATTTTTTTCTTTTCTTTCTTTCTGGTTTGGCATAGGATAGACTGGGTTTATTTCTTATTAACAATATTATTTAAATACTTGGAATGTACTGGTCACTTATTATCATGTTGATTGACCTGAATGGGAACTTGATTCAATTTAGAGTGAACCACAGAAGACCGTGGTAGACATGATAAAATGCATAGAATTGGAATCCCAGAACACTTGATCGTGTTAATACAAAACCTATTCTTGGACTAGGAGGCGGTCATTGGAACACAGTAAGGAAACACTGCATGGTTCAAAATTGGGAAGAGTGTGCTCCAGGGATGTGTCCTATCTCCATACCTTTTCAATCTATATGCAGAACAAATTATCCGGGAGGCTGGGCTCTAAAAGGAGAAATGGGGCATCAGGATTGGAGGAAGATTCATCTGAAGTGCTTGCTGCAGAAGGTCAAGGGCTGCAGTGTTAATATGGATTGAAGCTTAACATCAAAAAACAAAGATTCTCACCACGGGGCCAATTGGCAGTGTCATGATAGATGGTGAAGAGATTGAGACTGTTAACAGTTTTAGCTTGCTTGACTGCACAATCAATACTCTTGGTACCAGCAGCCAAGAAATTAAAAGACATATTGCAATGGGAAAGTCGGCTGTTAGGGACCTCTCCAAAGTACTGAAAAGCAATGATGTCACTCTGGAGACTAAAGTGTGCCTGATCCAGGCCATGGTCTTTGCAGTCACTTGTTATGTATCAGAGAGCTGGACCATGACTAGGGAGGATAGAAGGAGAATTGATGCCTTTGAGGTATGGTGTAGGAGAAGAGTATTGAATATACCATGGACTGCCAAGAGAACAAACAGGTTTGTCCTGGAGAGGGTTAAACCAGGCTGCTCCTTAGAGGTAAGGATTCTGAAGCTTCATTTGACATACTTTGGATATGTTGCAAGGAGGGACATCAAGCTTGGGACGTCAAGCTTGGGAGGATGGAGGTACAGCACAGGAGAGGAAGACCCTTGATGATATGGATTGACTCAGTGATTGGGGTGACAGAGGTAGGTTTAGGGCTTATTGTACATAGGGGTCTCTATGAATCTCAGGCAACTTGATGGCACATAACATCAACAACATGTGGTTTAATAGGCAACTCTGAGGGCATGGTTTACAGGGAGTTGCCCTGCTAACCCAAAGGTGATGGGTCTCCGACAGTACACCAGCAATTCTGTGGTAGAAGGAGGGACAACTTCCTTCTATGTGAAAACCCATTGGTCAGTCGGCTCTGACTCACAACCAATTAGACATGCCTTAGCACTTCAGCTAAAATCACTCCCCAAACGTACCACACCCTCTGTAACTCCCAGTACATTTGGAAATTTTGATGGTCTGGCATGATCATTGGAATCCATTAAATTGTTCAATATCAGCTGAAAAAATCTCTGCCAATGGCTTGAGTAGAGTTATACGGAATATGAATTTTCACATTTTGTGATAAGGCATGACACTCAAGGTATACTACCAGTTATACTAGCATAAAAGTGTCTTTATTTTATTCTTTGCATTTTACTGCAATAAACATTCTACTTAGATTTGTTTGAAAGACAATCTTACGTATTTGTGTGCTTGTACACTTCAGATTTATAAAAACATTTTGATCTTATCAGTTGCAGTATCTTATCTATGGCATATCATGTGGATGAGAAAATGGAGAACTAGAACTAAGTCAGAGATCGATAATA
>NW_006399888.1:5791544-5805053 GCF_000299155.1 Elephantulus edwardii | reverse complement strand
CTTTCAGGTTTACTGTGGGGGAGGGTGGCAGAAGGTGACCTAGGTAACATTGGACTTGTTTTTAAAGTTTGAAAACATTATTTTTCACACTGGATCTTTATAATTTTCTTCAAACCCAACCTCCATCAAATTGTGTGACCCTAGGATTACCCTCCCCCACTCATCCTCACCCCTCTGTTTCCACCCTCCCCACCTTAGATCCTAACACTCATTTTACAATAATAGTTTTATACAGTATTTGTCCTTGTGGGACTGAGTTAGTTCACTCAGCATTATGCTCTCCAGTCACTCCTAAGTTAGGTAATAATTCACAAAATCATTGCTCCTGCGTGCTGCATAGTATTCCATTGTGTGAATGTACCATAATTTCTCAATCCATTCTATTGTGGTTGGACATCTGGGCTGTTTTCATGTTCTTGTGATGGTGAATGATGGTGTTATGAACATCGGTGTACAAGTCTCTGAGCGTCAGTTTTCATTTTCTTGGGGTATATTCCAGGCAGTGAAATAGCTGGGTTATATGGATTTCTATGTTCAGCTTTTTGAGGAAGCGCCAAACTGCCTTCCAGAGTGGTTGCATCATTTTACAATCAGTAGGGAAGTTTTTACTATCTAGAAGAACAAGTGAACCCAGGTTATTGTTGTTATTAAAACACACCAAACAGAGACATGGAGCTGCAATACGAATCAGGGTTGTTAAATCACAGTGCAGGAAGTGTTGTGTATCCAGGTGAACACTTCCCAGCTAGAGGTCAGAGATGCAGGTAGAACAGACTTCACCCCTAGTTTGGGGAACTGCCATGATTGACTCAGGTTGTCACGACGTTGTGCCATGATGAGTCGAAACTGGTTTGACAAAAGTTTTTATTGGGCATGCTAGCAACTCAGTAGTGTCTTGGGTTTTCCGAGAGGCAGACATCAATGATTAAGGTACAAGTGAGTGGTGGAGAAATTACTACGAGTTAGAAGGTAGGACAAATTAGAGAAGCCAGTAAACAAAGGGTGTGCTATCCAAAGGGCTGAGAATGAGGCAATGGTCACTTAATCTTGTTGGGAAATTCTGGGCACTCCTGTAGAATGGGCACCTGGGAGTTAGCCCAACCCTGGGGTGAAGAAGCTGGAGTATTAGCATATCAACATCCTGATCCTTTCAGTCAGCCTGTGGTCAGGCAGTGGGAGGAGTGCGGGGGAATTATATACCAAAAAAAGAATTTTTCTTTTACTTTTTCAAAAAGAGGAGCAAACTGGGGTGGGGGGGTGGGGGGAGAGGGCTGGGCAGGGAGAAAAATGCAAGAATGAGTGAATGGAAATCCAAAATCTCTATAAATGTTCATTAAAATTATTAAAATAAAATTTTAAAACAACAACAAAACACATTACAGACAAAGAAATGAAGGTGCTGATGGTTGGCAAACTCATTCCATTTTTAGAATGGTTTTAAAGTTTGAATCAGCAAATGAAAGACCTCAGAGAGAACAAGTAAATGGAGTAGGAAAATGTAAGATACCAGAACCTCTATTGGATAGCCTTCCTCTTCTTCTTCACAATACTCACCATGCCTACCTGTGAGGAATGGTCATCACCGCGACAATATCAGGACAGGGAAAAAGGAATCTAGGGAGGCAGCAGCCAGAAGATGTTAGCACATATTCCAAACCCCTCCAATATTTTAAACCACAAGGCCTTCTGAAAGTTTCCATAATTAAGTGCAATGTTGTTGTTGTTTATTGCCGTCAAGTTGAGCACAACTCATAGAAACCAATGAACAAAAGGCCTTCTATAATCGTTGTCGTTTCTCCAAGCTCATAGAGTTTTCAGAGGCATGTTGTTTAGGAAGTAGATACCACTCCTGCTTTCAAACCTGTCTTAAACTGGGAGTATCACCAAACACTGTCCACCATGGACAGCCATTTTGACATGTGACCCCCGATGAGACAAGGTTCAGCATCACAGCAAACTCAGATTACTGTAGTCCAGCAAAATGACAGAGAAGTGCTGTACAATTTAAAAGAATGTTCCTCCAAAATAAAATAACACCAGACTCTTGGGTCCAACCAACTTTTAAACACAAGCTATATATATTTATATGTTTATGTATATGTTTGTGTATATGTTTATAATATTTCTATTTCTATTTCTAGATAGATATATAGAGATATAGGGATATGATATAGATACATAAACAAAAGGCCTGAAGTCTTTGTATAACTATCATCATTTCTCCACGTTCATAGAGTTCCCAGAGACATGTGGTTTAGGAAGTGGATGTCACTCCTACTTCTAAACTTAAATCAATCTGTGAACTCCACCGAACACTGCCCATGCTGGGTAGCCATTATGGTGTTTGGCACACCTATGGTACAGTTGTTCCATTATGGAATTTGAGACCCAAATGGCACAAGATTCAGTGTCACAACAAATCCAGATTACCTCATCACACCAATAACCAGGATGAAACTAAGAACTAACCAAAGCCAATGAGATTAGGACTCAACAATCCAGGCCTGAAGGCCTCCTGGTGCCAGTCTTATACTCCGGAGTGTTTTATTCTACAGTTTTCTGCCTCTATTTTCGATGCAAAATGGGTTCATACAGCACCAAACTTACTTCCAAAAAGTTAAAGAAAATGTTCTGATAACAATGGGATAGGAAACTCTTTGTGAATTATAGATCATTATGCAATTTTTCATCCTTAGGATTCATTTTCATTGCAGACTTTAAAAAGTATCAGGTCTACTGTTCACATCCATAAACCAGTTTTAAAAGGGAGAGATGTTTGGTCTTAGCCATACATTTTTCCCTTTAAATCCATGTATTTGTACAATCATAGCCTGAGATGTAAAATTAGCTTTAGATTACTAGTTAAGATGATTAAATTGCCACATTTAACCTGCAACGAAAGATGGATGATATGCAAGCAACCTACATGTAGGTGGTGGAAGTGGTGGATTGATTTGAAGCTGGTAGCTTTTATTTTTATTAATTGGAAAAGATACTGTACAGATAGAATTCATTTTTTATGCATTTTTTTTATTTCAGAATGAAAAATTTTGAGAGCAGTGATTTGGCATTTTCCCCTAAGGAAAACTTTGGAGACAACAGTGGACTCGCTGCTTATGTCGCTAACACAATAGACCCGTCCATCAGCTGGGAGGATATTACGTGGCTGAGAGGCCTCACATCACTGCCTATTGTGGCAAAAGGCATTCTGAGAGGTTTGTTCGGCTTTTCCTTTACTTGAATCTGTGCTAATTTTATGATCTTATGTGGACATGGTCACGCTATTTGTAAAGGGAAATAATCAAGAAAACTCAACATGGAAATACAAAGAGGTATTCAACCTGATTCACTTACTCTTTGATTCACTTTATGTGTGACCTTGGGAATATCATTTCAGTTGTATGTCTCCCAATTTCCCTAGAATTGGTAGAATTGGCCTGTGATCTTCAATGTTCCTTCTAGGATCCCTAAGTTAATGTTGTTGTTGTTGTTGTTATGTGCCGCCGAGTCGCTTGCGACTCATAGCGACCCTATGTACAACAGCCCTATACTCTGCTCTGTCCTGTGCCAATTGCACTGTCTCTGACACTCCCATCCTGATTATCCCAGTCACTGAATCAATCCACCTCATAGAAGGCCTTCCCCTCCTGCGCCGCCCTTCCACCCTCTCAAGAATGATGTCCTTCTCCAAGGACGGGTCTCTCCTCACAACATGTTCAAAGTATGTTAGATGGAGCCTCAGAATCCTTGCCTCCAAGGAGCCACCCGGTTTAACCCTTTCCAGGACAAATCTGTTTGTTTTCCTAGCAGTCCATGGTACTCTCAATACTCTTCTCCAGCACCACAGCTCAAAGGCATCAATTCTTCTTCTATCCTCCTTGGTCATTGTCCAACTCTCTGATGCATAACAAGTGATTGCAAAGACCATGGCCTGTATCAAACACACCTTAGTCTCCAGAGAGACACCATTGCTCTTCAGTACTTTGGAGAGGTCCCTAACAGCAGACTTTCCCATGGCAATGTGACTTTTAATTTCCTGGCTACTGGTGCCAACAGTGTTGACTGTGGAGCCAAGCAGACTAAAGCTGTGAACAATCTCAATCTCTTCACCATCCATCCTGATGCTGCCAGCTGGTCCAGTGGTGAGAATCTTCGTCTTCTTGACATTGAGCCTCATGAATTTATTGATTTGCTTAAATCCTTAGACAATTGCTCTCAGTACAGTCAAGGGGTGGGTGCCGAAGGTCAAAACCTCATTATCACTGAGTAGGAACCAACTCATATCTAATCCTCCAGTAGATTTTCAGAGGCTGTAAATCACATGAGACCTTATCTCCTGTCTTTCTCCCGAGGTGGTGGTGCTTGTGCACCGTTGAGTCAGAACTGTCACAGCTGACCCTTCAGTTGGTTTTCAAAGGCAGTAAATTGCATGGGAGGAGATTGTTCATTCTTCTCCCATGAAGCAGCTGGTGGATTTGAACCTTGTGCCTTTGGGATTGCAGTGCCCCAGTCACTGAATCAATCCACCTCATAGAGGGTCTTCTTCTCCTGCACTGTCCCTCCACCCTCCTGAGCATGATGTCCCTCTCCAAGGACCGGTCCCTCCTTACAATATGCCCAAAGCATGTTAGACAAAGCCTCAGAATCCTTGCCTCCAAGGAGCAATCTGATTTAACTCTCTCTAGGATGAACCTGTTCATTTTCTTAGCAGTCCATGGTATATTCAATACTCTTCTCCAGCACCACAGCTCAAAGGTATCAATTCTCCTTCTGTCCTCCCTAGTCATTGTCCAGCTCTCTGACGCATAGCTAGTAATTACAAAGACTATGGCCTGTATCAGACACACTTTAGTCTCCAGAGTGACACTATCACTCCTCAGTACTTTGGAGAGGTCCCTAACAGCAGACTATAGTTTCCACACTCTGCAAAATATTACAATGAAATGTACAAGGAGTTGGAGTCAGAAAATCAAAAGGGCCGAACTCGCTCAGCATTTCTTAAGCTCAAGGAACTGAAGAACAAATTCAAACCTTGAGTTGCTATAATCAAGGATGCTTTTGGCAGAATGTTCAATGATCCAGGAAGTATTAAAAGAAGATAGAAAGAATATACTGAATCACTGTATTGAAAGGAATTGGCAGACACAGAAAAATTTTATGAAACAACATATGAGGAAGAGCCTATGGTGATTAAAGAAGTTCAGGCTGCTTTGAAGGAAATGGCAAAAAATAAGGCTCCAGGAATAAATGGTACACCAATTGACATATTTCAGCTAACAGATGCTGCCCTGGATGTGTTCAACAAGTTGTGCCAAGAAATCTGGAGAACAACCACTTGGCCAACTGACTGGAAGAAATCACTTAAATATTACTGAATCTATAACTGAAAGATTAAAATTAAAATGGTCCCTACAGTTCTCAGCTGAATTAAACTCAGGTTTCTATAGTTCTCAGGTAGGTTAAACTCAGGAATGTTTTCCATTGTCCCGGGTAGAGCCCCACACCCAGTGTTCCAGGAAGAAAAGTCTGATCCTAGGGCAGCGGTATTTCGAGAATGGCTAACTACAGGGTAGGGCAAACAAGCAGATGTTTCTCGACTGATAACCCATGTGCCTTTGTTTCCTGACTGATAACCCATGTGTCTTGTGGTTTTCCACTGCCCTGGAGTTTGAACTCATTGTATGCTTAAGAATTTGTGAAACCACCCTATAGTTAATGTTCCAGGAAATAGCTAACCACAAAAGTTGGGCAAATATACTGATGACTTAAGATCTGTCTAACTGCCACATGTGCTACGTGACTGCCACATGTGCTACGTGCAAATATGCTGTGTAAACCATGAGCGAAAACCGAACCAATGAATTCAAACTGTGCTTTCATCACCCAATGAGAAGCTGATACCCAGTTGTATCCCCCTAAGGTGTATAAAAAGAGCCAACTTTGTCTGCTCGGGGTGGACACCTCTGTCTCCTGTGAGAGACACGTGTCGGCCCGGAGCTCCGCAATAAACCTCTCCTCTTGCTGTTGCATCAAGCCGGTGTCTTGGAGTCTTGGGTCTTCGCTGTCCGCTCGGGACAGGACCACCGGTTCTGGGGTCTTTCATAACATTGTAGGTAGTTCTATAACTTACTAATTAATTTAAAATAGTCAGATTCATTACTGGTTACACTAAAGATTCTTCTTATTATCAATTCCTTTGTGCTATCCAAATTGCAGAAGGGTAATTCTACCAAATTCTGAATTGTGATGTTATTATTAATAAAAAATAGCAGTGCTTCCTAATCAGATTTTAAACACATGTCAATTTACTATCAATAACTGTTATAAATATTGATGTTTCTTCAGTCGAGAAAGATACCTTGAATGTGTTTTAGAGCTCTCACTGTATGTATTCATGTAGGAAAGGTATGAAGGAAAGTGCAGTGTGTGTGCGCGCGTGTGTGTGGTGCATACGCTCATATGCATAGATGCGTATGTTCAGGGGATAGGTCAGCTTCCTTTAGACTGAGATTCTGGTATTTGTAAACCGAAGTGTCAAGAAGCTGCTTTGCGATTCTAAAGGCGTGCTGTTCAAATCCACCAGCTGCTCTGTGGGAGAAAAATGGGCAATCTCCTCCCGTGGGATTAACTGCCTCTGAAAACTCACCAGAGAGTCAACTATGGGTCAGTTTTGACTTGATGGTACACACCAATAAGAGGCCTACACTTTATATTGAGTTGCCATTTCTATATGATTCATCTTGCTTTTCCCCAGGTGATGATGCTAGAGAGGCCGTGAAACGAGGTGTAGATGGAATCTTGGTGTCCAATCATGGGGCCCGACAACTTGATGGAGTACCAGCCACTGTGAGTTTCAGCAAATGCTGGGGATTTGATTTATTTTTTTATTTTAAATTTCTATGTCCATCACAGTTTGGGCCGTCTCTGTGTCTGCCGTTTCTGGATAGACTTTTGTGAGGCCACTCAAGGCAAACTGTGGATATGTGGATCTTAATATTTAAGCTTAATGACACAATCAGCTAAATAGTGAATGAATTAATTCATTTGATTCCTTAACTTATAAATATTCATATCACACAATATGTCTGTGATCTGGACAATGAATGAGGATGATAGAAGAAGAATTGATGTCTTTGAGCTGTGGTGTTGGAGATGAGCACTGAGCATCCCATGGATGGCCAAGAGAACAAAAAATGTAGAGGGTGCAGCTGGAATGCTCTTTAAAGGTAAAGGTGATGAGGCTTCATACTGCAGACATGTTTTTAGGAGCAGCTGTGGGCTATTCCTTGGAAAGGGATGTGATTCTTGGAAAGGTAGAAGGTCAGGAAGGAGAGGAAGACCCTTGAACGAGTGCATTGATGTGGTGACTGCCACAGTGGGCTCTGATGTGTCAGGAAGTGTGAGGATGGCACAGGCTAGAACAGGAGTCTGATCTGTTTTTCTGTTCATAAGGTTGCTATGGATTAACAGATGTCCATATTATTATAATTTTGCCATATACAACACAAGTTTTATTCCATGTTCTTTTTGACAGATAAGGAAAAAAGTTCAAAGAGGCGAAGTTAGTTTCCTAAGCGTATACAGCAAGATAGTTACAGATCTGAGCATAGAATGTGAGTTTGGTTCCTGACTTTGCTCATCTCACTGAAAAAACAGAGCATCTTACTAAATTTTCTGTGGCAAAGGAGGCTATAGAATTTCTAAAGGTAGTTCTTTAAAAATGATAGCATTTACATGTGGCTGAATCCCTCAAAGGTACACAGACAATGAACACTATTATCATGCACTGACATTGCAATACATTGTGATGATAGAACCATATACTGACCATAAAACAGATAATTGCATACTAATCATTACATTATAAAATGCATTATAAAAGACACAGGTCTTGCTCTTCCAACTGTGTAAGCCCACTGAAACTACAGATAATTAAAAGAGAAAGTGCAATCAATAGACTCTGTGCTTTGATGGCAGGGGTGGAGGGGGATGGGTGAGTGGAAGAATGATATGTAAGGATTGAAGAAGTACTTATATTGTTATGAAAATAGGGGAGGGAATGAAACATTGATTTGCAGGTCTAGATTAATTTTGGAAATTATTAAGGCCTAATAAAGTTTGATGGCATCATTCTCATTGTGACAGGAAAAGAGAAAGAGGGAAGGAAAGGCTGCTGAGAGAAGGTGAGTGAGTGACAAGACATAGAACTTCTATGTCTCCGGTAATGGGTTGGAACTGACCCATAGGTGACCCTCTGGCAGGCTTTCAGAGGCAGTTAAGAGATTGCCCATCTTTCTCTCCTGAAGCAGCTAGTGGCCTCAAACAGCGTGCCTCCAGGATTGCAGCACAGCTTCTTGCTACTAGGCCACCAGAGCTCCCTAGGTGATGGGTTGTTGCTGTTATGTGCCATTGAGTCTCCTGCGACTCATAGTGACCCTATGTACAACAACCCTAAACCCTGCTCTATCCCTTGCCAATTTTATTGTTTCCAACACATCCATCCCCATTACCCCAGTGACTGAATCAATCCTTCTCATTGAGGGTCTTCCTCTCTTGCGCTGTCCCTCCACCCTCCCAAGCGTGATGTGCATCTCCAAGGACTGATCCCGTCTTGCAACATGTTCAAAGTATGTCAGACAAAGCTTCAGAATCCTGGTCTCCAAGGAGCAGCCTGGCTTCACCCTCTCCAGGACAAACTTGTTTGTTCTCTTAGCAGTCCATAGTATATTCAATACTCTTTTCCAGTACCACAGCTCAAAGGCAGCAACTCTCCTTCTATTATCCCTAGTCATTGTCCAGTTCTTTGATGCATAGCAAGTAATTGCAGAGACCATGGCCTGGATCAGGTGCACCTTAGTGTACAGACAGACATAGTTGCTCTTCAGTAGTTTGGAGATGTCTCTGATAGCAGACTTTCCCAATGCAATTTGTCTTTTAATTTCCTGGCTGCTGGTACCAAGAGTGTTGATTGCAGAGCCAAGCAAACAGAAGATGTCAACAACATTAATCTCTTCACCATCTATCATGATGCTCCCGATCGGCCCAGTGGTGAGAATCTTTATTTTCTTGATATTGAGCTTCAATCCATATTGAAGGCTGCAGTCCTTGATCTTCTGCAGCATACGCTTCAGATCCCTCTCGGTTTTTGCAAGGTAGTGTCATTTGCTTGGGAGGGTGGAGGGACGGCGCAGGAGAGGAAAGCCCTCTATGAGGTGGATTGATTCAGTGACTGGGATAATTGGGATGGGAGTGTCAGAGACAGTGCGATTGGCACAGGACAGAGCGGAGTTTAGGGCTGTTGTACATAGGGACGCTATGAGTCGCAAGCTACTCGACGGCACATAACAACAACAACAACAGTGTCATTTTCATAATGTAGATTGCTGATGAGTCTTTCTCCAATACTGATGCCACATTTCTCCTCATAGTTCAAAATAGGGTATTCTAATTGTAATCTTTCTAGGAAATTTGGAAGTTGTAAAAAAAAAATGGAACACATAAAGATTTATATCCTAGGCATTAGTGAGCTGAGGTTGACTAATATTGACCACTGAAAAATCAGTTAATCACATATCACATGACCTACTATGCCAGAACTGACAAATCAAAGAGGAATGGTGTGCCATTCATTGCCAAAAGGATTTCAAGATTTATTGTGAGGTACAATGCTATCAACGATAGGATATAATTCAAGGAAGTCCTGATAATATAATTAATATTCAATTATACACACCACTCATGGAAGCCAAGGATGAAGAAACTGAGGATTTCTACCAAATTTTGCAGTCTCAAATTGATCTAACATGCAGTTAAGATACACTAATAGTGATTGGTGACTAGAATTGGTGACTGCAAAAGCTGAAATAAAGAAATACTGGTAATTGGAAAACATGGCTTTGGTGCCAGAACTGAAGCTG
The DNA here is from genome assembly GCF_000299155.1 of Elephantulus edwardii. NCBI lineage: Eukaryota > Metazoa > Chordata > Mammalia > Macroscelidea > Macroscelididae > Elephantulus > Elephantulus edwardii. The sequence goes on along the minus strand of NW_006399888.1, from coordinate 5,795,136 downwards.
GAGACCAAATGATTGAATTTTGTACAATCAGTGATTGTATTGTATCAATCAATTATATGTAATGTACTCATAAGATTTTTTTAATCCAAAGAATAATCCATCCACACATTGATTATATTATTGGACTTCGCTGGATGGGCTACAAATGTATCAAGTTGACTACCCCTGAGGAAAGAGACAGTGGAGATGTTTTCATCAGTGGGATATACCATCAAATAGTTAAATGCAAGTTTAAATTAAAGATGAAGAAGATTTGGAAAAGTCCACAAGAACTGAAGTATCACCTTGAGTGTAACTCAACTGAATTTAATACCATCTTTAGAAAAGGTCTGATGTATTGAACACTAATGACTGAAAGACCAACCAGAATGTTATCAGGAACATCATCCATGAGGAAAGCAAAAGGTTATTATAAAGCAAGGAAGAAAGATAAGATAAAAATGGCTGTCAGAAGAGATTCTTAAACTTGTACTGGAATAAAAAGAAGTCAAAACAGAAAAGAAGGAGTACTGAGATGAGAAAGCTGAACAGAAGATGTCAAAGGGCAACTCAAGAAGACAAAGCAAAATATCACACAGAAATGTGCAAGGAATTAGAGTTAGAAAACCAACAGGGGAGAATACACCTCACATCTCTCAACTTGAAAGAACTGAAGAGCAAATCTAAACCTCGAGTTGCAACACTGGAAGATTCTCTGAGCAAAACCTTTAACGGTGAAGGAAGCATCAAAAGAAGATGGAAGGAAGACACAGTCATTGTATAAATAAGAATGGGTTGTTATTGACCCATTTCAGGAAGTAGCATATGAACAAGAGTCAATAGTAATAAAAGAAGAAGTTCAACCTGAAGAAGAAGAAACCATTGGCAAAACTAAGATCCAAGGAATTTATGCAATGCCAGTTGAGGTGTTGCACGAAAAAGTTGCAAGACTAGTCATGCTCACCAGTCTCCACCAACCAGTATGGAAGACAGCTACCTGGACGACCAGCTGGAAGAGATCCATAAATGCATCTATGCCCCCAAAGGATGATCTAATAAACTGTGGATGTTATAGAATGATTATCAACCAGTATTACATGCACATACAATCTTGCTGAAGATTATTAAAAACATGGCTCGAATAACACAGCAACAGGGTACTGCCAGAAATTCAAACAGGATTCAGAAAAGGTTGTGGCAAGACAGACATCATTGCTGATCCTAGATGAATCTTGACTGAAAGCAGAGAATACCAGAAAGATATTTAATTGTTTTATTGATAATGCAAAGACATTTGTCTGTGTGGATATCAACAAATTATGAATAATATTGGGAATAAGGATATGGTGACTGTAGCAATGGGCTCGAACGTGTCTTGTATTGTGGAGATGGAGTAGGACAGGGCAAGGGTTAGATCTGTTGTTCACAAAATTGCTGTGAGTCATAGTGAGAGCACTTTTGGCCTAGTGGACAGAAAGTTATGCTATTAAGCCAAAGGTGGGTGATTTTTAATCTGCAGCGCTCAGGTCTGGTTTTAATTGTTTTTGGTCAAACATTCTTCTAAGTGGTATAACACTGCTCTGTTCCTATGTTGTACAGAGGTGAATGCTAAACACTGTGACACTGATGTGTCAAATGTGATAATGGTTACTCATAGTGGACAGTGTTTGATGGAATTCCCAGATTAAAACAGGTTTGGAAGCAGGAATGGCATCCATTTCCAAAATAGCTTGCCTCTGGAAACTCTATGACCCTAGAGACATGATGAAAGTTACCCAACTGTCCAGGTCTTTCGTTCATAAGGTCATTATGAGTCATCTACGACTTGATGGCACTCACCACAACCACCACCACCACCACCACCACCAATGAGAATAATGGAAAAAATCTATATGCAGACCAAGAAGCAGCTGGCCAAGCAGAACTAGGAAATACTGCATTAAATCAGCCTTATAATCAGGAATGGTGTATACCAGCCTTGTATCCTTTCTCCATATTTATTCAATCTGTATGCTGAGCTAATCTTTCAAGAAGATGAACTATTTGAGGAAGAATATGGCTTCATAATTTGAAGAAGACTTAACCACATGCACTATATGGATGACAACGCCTGGGTTACACAAAGTGAAGAAGACTTGAAGCACTTACTGCTGAAGACCCAAGACTATTATGGGTTACACCTCAAAATCAAGGAAACAGAAATCCTCCTAACTGGCTCAATTGGCAGCATCATGATAGATAGAGAAAATATTGAAGATGTTGAGGATTTCCTTTTACTTGGATCCACAATCACCATCCATGGAAGCAACAGTTAAGAAATCAGAAGTCATTTTGCATTGGGAAAAATCTATCCGTGACCTCTCCAGAGTGCTAAGGAGCAGTGATGTCTGTTAAACGACTAACGTGCATCTGATCCAAGCCTTGGTAGTTTTGATTATTTCCTATGCTACTGAAAGTTGGACAATGAATAAAGAAGACTGGATAAGAATCAATGTCTTTGTAGTGTTGGTGAAGAATATTGAATATACTATTGACTGCCAAAGAATGTATGAATCTATCTTGAAAGAAGTGCAATCATTGCACCCCTTAGAGGTAAGGATGTTGAAAAATTTTCTCACTTTGGGCTTTTTTTCAAGAGGAAATGTCTTAGAGAGGTATAGGTCATGGTTAGAAAGGAAGATCTTCAATGAGATGAGTTGCCATATGAATTCTGTGAGGGGATTGAGCATGACAGAGCATGAAGATGGTATAGGATAGTGCAAGGTTCAGGTGTTGTTTATAGGGGGATCTATGAGTCATAGCTGACTCAACAGCACCTAGCAATAGTTGAAGTGATAGTTAGCAAGTCTGCATATTAAAATCACCTGCAACCTAAAACCAGAGCCCTGGTCCTCCAGGCTGCTCCAATTCAGTGACTCTTCATTGAATTTCCCCATCCCCCCCCCACCCACACACACAAGCTTGACCACTTCCTGAGAAACTTAAAAACACCTGAGCTGGTCATCAAGGACCAGACTAAACAATGGATCCTGATAAGAGTCTGAATGAGAAAACAAACAAAGCTAAAACCTAACTAAATTAACAGGCCAAATTCTAAGAAGTACCTTTTTAGTCCTCCCCAGAACCCCTATGAAAAGGAAACCCCCAAACTGCTAGCGCACCATTTGGATCCCATTTGCATGCCATGCTGCTGGGCCACTTGGTGTCTCTGTTCCTTTCTTGGGACCAATTCCTTTCTTTATTTCTCTCCCTCGTACCCATGTTTTAATCAGGGAGCTCCACCAAAGAAACTGTCCACCATGGGTAACCGTTATAGCATTTGATCCATTGGTGTCACAGTGTTCATCTTCACAGCAACCAACCATGAGTTAGTTACCTCTGTACAGCAAGTGGACACACTAGGGCTATACAACCTAGGAGAATGTTTAACCAAAAACAATTTAAAAGGGACCTGAGGGCTGTGGCTTAAAGTCACCCACATTTAGTTTGGTAACATCACTTTCTGTTCACTAGGCCAACTGAGCTCTCTCTATGCTGTTGTTGTTGTTAAGTGCCGTTGAGTCATAGTGACCCTATGAACGAAAGTCCTCCAGTATACCACGGTTGTTGTTAT
>NW_006399888.1:5781903-5790024 GCF_000299155.1 Elephantulus edwardii | reverse complement strand
TGTGGATCATAACAAACTGTGGCTGACTCTGAGAAGAATAGGAATCCCAGAACACTTGATCGTGCTAATGCGAAACCTATACTTGGACCAAGAGGCAGTCGTCAGAAGTGAGCAGGGAAACACTGCATAGTTCAAAATTGGGAAAGGTGATCGCCAGGGATGTGTCCTGTCTCCATACCTTTTCAACCTGTATGCACAACAGATTATCCAAGAGGCTGGCTCTATGAGTAGAAATGTGGTGTCAGGATTGGTGGAAGATCTATTAACAATCTGCATTATGCAGATGACACAACCCTGCTTGCTGGAACTAAAGCATACCATTAGGGTTGTAAATTATTTTAATGCCCAGGTTGAACAGTAGGACAAAAAACTTAGTCAAGAAGTGATGGATTATTATTTCACTGAAATAGCAGATTGATCAGGTGAAGATCACAAAGCAGTTGGGGTAGTGGTGGTTCAGCAGTAGAAGTCTCTCCCATTTAATGCCGTAGACTCTGGCTTGATTCCCGGACAATGGACTTCTTGTTCAGCCACCATCTGTCAGTGGAGGCTGTGTGTTGCTAAGATGTTGATGAGAGTCCAGACTAAGATGAACTAGGAAAAAGACCTGGTGATCTATTTGAGAAAACCAACCAAAGGAAACTTTTTGGGTTACAGAGGTCTGATCTCGCTAACTAGGAAGCTCTGGTGGCCTAATGGGTAGAAAGTTGCTAAGCTAATGGTGAAGCCTATTTGACTGTTCAAATCCACCAGTGGCTGTGCTGGGAAAGGTGAGAAAACTCTCCTTGTGATTTACAGCCTTCAAAACCCCAAGTGGGGCAGAGATGAGTCAGTCTTAACAGGATCACAATGAAAGAGGTATTTAGAACTAATGGTGGGGATAATACAAGATCTGCCAAATTTTCTGTCCTCTCTTCCTGGGCCTCTATGAATCAAGTACTAATGCTAGAATTTAGTTACAATTGCTTGGTCACACCAAATGACCATTAGGTGATAATTAGCTGTGAATATTTGCATTCTTTAGGTTTTCCTAAAGAATCAATGGTGACAATGAACTAAGCCTTGGGCGCTGTAGTATCTATCTCTAGTTTGAATTGAAATGAATACAGTGGAAAGCTTTCAAGTCTTTTCTGTTGGGCTTGACTTGTGAAAATCCCTCTCCTTAGGCAGATGGCGAATGTTGCCTGCAGGAAACTCAAGGTAGAGGAGGAAGCTCCGGGGAGGAGAGATTGACCACTGCTCTAGGCTTTTCCTCAGATTCGGGCTTCACTTGTGCTTGAAGACACAAGACTTAGTGTGTGGGTCAATCGAAGTTTGTTTTCTAAAAATAAATCTAAAATCTCCTGAAATCAAATCTAACTAGAATTTAAAGGGAAAAAATGTGTAAATGTGTGGTTTTTTTCCCTCTGGCTGTGTGGATATGGAAACTTATCTACAAGGGCTTTTTGAGTTGTGGTCCCTGGGACTGTTTTAAAAAACAATAACACTTTCCTTTTCATTACCTATTCCTGACAGTCTGAGATGCTTACTTGAGTTTTGCCTCATGCTGTGGAGTGAATATAAAGTTGGTGATGGTGAGAGAAATGTGAGAAAGAATTTGCTTTAATGCTGAGGGGTGTTTTCTCTTGGTGTGTGGGTTTTCAGGTGACTGAGAAATGTTTGGGGAGGTTGTGGGGTTAAACATTTCAGTGGATGTGTGAATGGATTTGCTGTCCTGCAGATCCCATTACATTATAAATCACTGTAACAGGATGATGTCATGGAAAAAACACTGAAAAAGGAGTTCAGAGTCTTGAGTTCAATTCCTTGACTGGCTCATCTTAAATGTTGAGAGCTGTGGTGGCAACTTAGAGATTTTGTTAGAGTGAGTTCCTCGCAGGGCTGCGTTGCCGAGAAAGTGGTCAGACTGCATGATTTCTGTAAATCACGGAGCTCTTTGATCCAAAGGCCTTTTAGTATGGAAAAAATATTTGTCATAAAGAGTCTTAGAATGTTAGTTTACTTTCATTTCATATTTTTAAAAATTTCATGGTGGTAAAAAAAACCCCAAAAGCAACCCAACCATATATAGGAAGATCTGGTGGCTTACTGGCAAGGAGCTGCATTGCTATCCCAAAGGCACACAGTTCGAGGTCACCAGCTGCTCCATGGGAGAAGGATGGCCGATCTCCTCCCATGTGATGTATTACCTCTGAAAACCCACTGGAGGGTCAGCTATGTGTCAGTTCCGAGCTGATGGTACACAACAACAACAACAACAACAACAACTAATAAAAAAATTGTCATTTTAATAGTTTTAAGTGTGTATCAATTGCATTCACTGTTTTTTATAACCACTGCTATTATAATTTCCAAAAGATTTTCATCACTCCAAAGAGAAATTCAGTGCCTTTTAATCAATGACTCCTGAATCTCCTTGACCCTAATCCCTGTAACCACTAAGAAGTTGGGAGGTATGTGTTTGCCTCCTCTAGATATTTCATGTAAATTGTCGTGTATCATGGAGTTGGACCCGACCCACTGCTGACCTTCAGGTTTTCAGAGGCAATAAATTGCACCTTAGGAGATTGCCCATCTTTCCTGTGTAGCAGCTGGTGGATTCGAACCTCGTATCTTTGCACTGGCAACACAACTCCTTACTACTAAGCCACCAGGATTATAAAATGTTTGCCCCTTTTTTTAAAAAAAAAATCTGATGGTCTGATGTGTTTCACTCTGCGTGATGTTTTCAGGATTGATAAATCATTTCACCTATTGTAACTGAAAACTGCAACTAGACCGTAGTCATACCCAAAAGTAATTAAAACAATTTCTTTTCAACTTCTTTATCCTCCAGGTAATAGTGTGGTCAAAATTGGGCCTGAATGAATTTGTGGACATTATAACGCAGGAAGTAATAGCTTTCCAAAGTGTGTTGCATTAGAATTTCTGAAATGGGGTCAAAGGACAGATTATCTGGGATATGTGAACTCAGAGTATGTTTTCTTTTCATATTGCCTTTATATTTTGGTCAGAGCTCTGGTGGCACAGGGTGTCGAGAACTGTGCTGCAAACCAAAGGACAATGCCTCTCTGGAGGTTTGAATCCACTGTCTGCTCTGAGGGAGGAAGACAGGCAATCTCCTCTTGTGTGATTTGCAGCTTTGGAAACCCAGCTCTGAGGTAGTTCCATCTCAACTGCAATAATATAAGGAATTAAACTGTTAATGCCAACCTGAAAGGTTGCTTTAAAAAGCTTAAGGATAAATGCATTTATCTCAATAGAGGAGACACAAATTTGAAAAGGAGATTGAGAAAGGCTGTAAAATTTGAAGAATACAATCGATGCCACCACATTGCACACGTATAAATTGTTGAATTGGTGTATGTTTTGCTGTATCTATTTTCAACAGCAATAGCAACAAAACGAAATTATCATTGAATCATTTTCTAATGCTGTAGACTGGCAATTAAGGCTGGTTTCTGCAGGAGGTCATGTCCGGAAATGTGTCCGTCAGTACGGCTGGGTCTACTACGGTTTCAATAGGGTGATGTTAGGAGGTGTGAATCTATATTATTATACAGATTCCAGCATGGCAATTGGATTTACTCTCACTAGATAGTTTCTTAGTGGGTAGAAGTGGCCAATGCTTCTTAAGATCTCACATAGAACTGGCACACTGAGACTGTCTCACCTTCTGTTGTTGGAAGCCAGGCATAAGACCAATAAGTACAGCCCTCCTGACCTTCTTACTCTTGGGAATAATAGGAAAACCTGAAGTGATAGAATGCAAAAAATAAAAAAAGAGAAATGATCGCAGCTATTTTTTGCAAACAACCAGCAGAGGTTCCCAAAGCTATCTCTCTGGTGAAGTGTGGTGCTTGGGGTAGGTTAGAGAACATAATGAAGAATTTTAGACTATGGTCTGGTTTTGTTCCACTGTAGCATTTAAGACAACTCCAATTATTACTGCTTTTATTTATGTTCAATTACTTTGATTTGAGGGAGTTCTGGTGGCATAGTGGGTAAGAAGATACACTGCTAACCCAAAGGTAGGTGGTTCAAAGCTGCCAGCTGCTCTGGGAAAGAAAGATGAGCAATCTTCTCCCATGTATGTGATTTATAGCCTCTGAAAATGCACTTTAGGTTCAACTGTGAGCTGGTCCTGATCTGACAGCACAGATCAACAACAGCTTTAGTTCAGCAAAGGATTCCATGCCTAAAGTATTCCAAATGTGTAGTATAACAATGGATGCTATGCTGTTATTGTTAGGTGTCATCAAGTTAACTGCTACTCACAGTGGGTTAGACCCCCTGGGCCGCCTTCACAACCTCTGCTCAAATGCATTGCTGCCCTCACTGTGTCAATCCATGTTGCTGAAGGTCTTCCTTTCATTCACTGGCCCTGTATTTTTCAAAGCATGATGTCTTTCCCCAATTAGGTATAATAGCAGGTAAGAGCTCCTGATAAGTAGAGTTTTTGAAGGGTGATTTGAATAAGAATGTGAATGAGGAAACCGTCAGGCTTCTGTGGGGTTCTTTTCAAATCCCTTAAAATGAACAGCATAGCATCCTGAAAATAAAATGATAAATCCATGAGAGGATGGGTGAGTTAGGAACATCACACTGGAGTCTGACAAGATTTTCCCTACTCAATTTACATCTACAATCACGTGTCAGAAGAGTCATTAAGTGAAGAATATGAATGGTCTCAGTGAAAGGTAGAAAGCTACCATGAAGGAAACGTGATTAGGTTGCAAAATATGGGTTTGTACTACTCTATTTGTTTATTTAAACTGAACCGAGCATTACTTTGTGTAAAAAAGGTGTGCCTAGTAAAACTATCTTTACAATCAGAAAAGAAGGAGGCTAGAAATGCTCAGCCACAGATAGGACATTGGTTTCCACAGACCCTTGAAACACATCTAGACTCTTGTTTATAACACAAGATTCACATTTTAAGTACTTTTATTAGTTCACTGTTCAACCTGGTTAAGCACTGGAAACAACCTGAAGAGACTTGATTTGTGTGACTTTGAAAATGTGTATTGAACCCAAGCCTGCTAATATTTTTCTTTGGTTCTGGTTTCATGTGGGGAAATACACTTAATTACAGCTTGCATCATTACGTGGAAATTGTAGCATTTATATGTTGATGTAATTTACTGAATGTAAAAAGAGGACTATGTATAGGTAAAGGGACATATGTAAATGGATCCAAAGCATGTTTGGCAAGGCAGAAAAGTCAAAAGGAAAAGGGGAAAATCATATTACCTGCCAAGCATTCAGAGGCCACACGCCAAACGCTGCCTTCACTTCCTCCAAATTTGTAGCTGTGTTTGGTCTTCAGCCTTCACACAAAACACTCTTTAAGTTGAGCCTCGAACCTTTTAGGGAAGAAGTGGAAAAGGCTTTGACTGATTTCAGCACAATTATTTCTGGGAAAATGGCACTTGAGAGCAGAACTAAATGCACCAGTGTGCATTTTAGATGGGGACTTAACCTTAGATTAAAATGTTTGGGAATAATGTTTTTAGGGAATTTTATCTATAAGCCATGTTGGGTATTATTAGCAATCTTCAATTAAAGATTCACACCAAAGTAGATAATTATATCAGCTATTCCACCTATTGGAACAATACCTGAAACTCAGTAAATTTAGCTTGTAGATATTGGATGAATTGTAGGTCTCTAGATTTAGGCTTGATACCAGCTAAGCAGGGATTTCTGGTGGCCTGGTGTGTAGGGAGTTGCATTGCCAACCCAAAGGTGGTCTCTCTCTGGTAGATTGAATCTACCAGCATCTCCACAGGAGGAAGAGGGTAAATCTCCACTGGTGTGAATTACATCCTCTGGAATCCCACCATAGAGTCAGCTATGAGTTGGTTCCAACTTGACTGCAGATAGAGTTGAGAGACCAGTTAGGTGGCTACTCTCCAAGTTTCCTGTCCAGCTGGCCTTGGCTAAGAGAACCTACTTCCTGAATATTTATGCTGGGGCCCAAGCTGATGGGAAAACAGGCATGGAATAGAACAAATAAAAATACCCAAAGTTGCTTATAACACAGACCTAGAAATGCCATTGTGTCTTTTATACTCATGTGCCATTGGCCAAAGCAGGTCATCTTGGCTAAGGCCAAAGAAAAGCTGGTGTCAGATACACTCTGCCTCCTCTCATAGAAGGAAATGACAAGTTGCTCTGGAAAGCTTATGGGTTTATGGAAGTTTAAAGGATCAGGAATGATAATGTAAAGTGCCAGAAAAACCTCACCTGGTTCACGTAGTCTTTTATTCTTTCATTTGAACCTATCCTGGAGTGGACTTGCCTTTCCAGATGAGAATCCTTCAGGTGCCTGTGACCACATTCAAATAAAGGCATTAAAACTATTTTCCTGGGCAGTTCCTTAATGTATGACAGGATGTGAAGTGTGCTAGACGGAAAAGTTTTGATCACTAACCTTGTTTGTATTTTTTATATCACTATTTGTAAAAGTGTCTTAGTATGAATGACTTGCAGTGAGTAAATAACGCTAAGTTGTTGTTGTTATGTGCCGTCAAGTCGCTTGCGACTCATAGCGACCCTATGTACAACAGACCTAAACTCTGCTCTGTCCTGTGCCAATCGCACTGTCTCTGACACTCCCATCCCGATTAGCCCAGTCACTGAATCAATCCACCTCATAGAGGACCTACCCCTCCTGCGCCGTCCCTCCACCCTCCCAAGCATGATGTCCTTCTCCAAGGACCGGTCTCTCCTCACAACATGTCCAAAGTATGTTAGAAGGAGCCTCAGAATCCTTGCCTCCAAGGAGCCACCCGGTTTAACCCTTTCCGGGACAAATCTGTTTGTTTTCCTAGCAGTCCATGGTATTCTCAATACTCTTCTCCAGCACCACAGCTCAAAGGCATCAATTCTCCTTCTATCCTCCTTGGTCATTGTCCAACTCTCTGATGCATAACAGGTGATTGCAAAGACCATGGCCTGTATCAGACACACCTTAGTCTCCAGAGAGACACCATTGCTCTTCAGTACTTTGGAGAGGTCCCTAACAGCAGACTTTCCCATGGCAATGTGCCTTTTAATTTCCTGGCTGCTGGTGCCAAGCTTGTTGACTGTGGAGCCAAGTGAACTAAAGCTGTGTACAATCTCAATCTCTTCACCATCCATCCTGATGCTGCCGCTAAGAGAATAATTTATTTCAATAAGGTACTTTATTTACTTTTATGCACTTTTAAGAAATTGAGTGAGAATTATTTATTCTCCTTTTCCGTTTTAGTGAATGTTTTTATCATTAATACATATTATGTTTCATGTGTGTACATTGTGTTTTATACAATCTTTCCTTTACATTGTATTTTGTTTATGTATATTGTGTTTCCCTGCTTTACAGTCAATTTACTAATAACTCTATTCATGATAGCATGTAAACCAGCTATTTCATGCCTTTGATAAAGTATAACTTTAAGAGATTGCTCAAATCAACCTGCCCCATGGACAATGAGTTGGTTCTGACTCACAGTAATACTCAATTATGTTTCCAAGACTGTAAATCTTTATGAACGGAGATTGCTCATCTTTCTCCCTCTAAGTGAATGGTGGATTCAGATTACCTGAATACTGTTGTACAGAGGTAATTCATGGTTTCTCTGAAGCTGAACACTGTGACACTGATGTGTCCAAAGTGATAATGGCTACCCATGGTAGAGAGTATTTGGTGGAGCTCCCTGATTAAAACAAGCTTGGAAGCAGGCGTGGCATCCACTTTCGTACACAGCTTGCCTCTGAAAACCCTATGAACCTGGAGAAAGGATGAAAGTCACTCAAGTGCTGAGGACTTTCGTTTATAGGGTACCTGTGAGTTGCCTATGACTCAATGGCACTTAACAACAACAATAACAACAACAGCCCAACATATTTTACCCTATGACACCAGTGTTCCTGAAAAGATAGCTAAGTATTATGAAATTGTATTATGCATAATTTTATTGTTGTTGTTATGTACTATGGAGATGAAAAAGTGAGGAAAAATGGAGTTGCTTTCATAGTTAAAAAAGCCATTTCTAGATCTATCTTGAAGTACAATATTGTCAGTGACAGGATAATATCTATACGCATACAAGGAAGTCCAGTGAATACCACTAT
>NW_006399888.1:5779552-5781803 GCF_000299155.1 Elephantulus edwardii | reverse complement strand
GACATTGAGCCTCAATCCATATTGGAGGCTGCAGTCCTTGACCCTCTGCAGCAAGCGCTTCAGGTCCTCCTCAGTTTCAGCAAGCAGGGTTGTGTCATGTTTTCATAATTGAGTATTAGGAACATTTTTAAAAAATCCATTGGCTTTGAAAGAATAAATTTAGCCACACATATACCAATTTATTGACTGGTCTTTTCTTTTGAGAGGAAGTGGTTTCCTTATTGATTTTAAGCCATTCTTAGTTTTTTCATCAAGGGATTCATTTGAGTGCATCAGTGGCCTTTGGAGGTTGAGTCGGGTCCACGTTCAATATAAATAGTTCCAATTCATTTTCCTTTGTTTTCTTCACAGATTGACGCTCTACCAGAAATTGTGGAGGCTGTGGAAGGAAAGGTGGAAGTGTTCCTGGATGGAGGTGTGCGGAAAGGCACTGATGTGCTCAAAGCTTTGGCCCTGGGGGCCAAAGCTGTATTTGTGGGGAGACCAGTGATATGGGGCTTGGCTACCCAGGTAAGCAAAGAAATACATCTAGAAAACAAGATAATTTTTATAGTGAAATAGATAAATGAAATAAGTCAATCTTAGTTTTTGCATCTTCTACTTGTTTAGGGGGAGAAAGGTGTCCAAAATGTCCTTGAGATATTAAAAGAAGAATTTCGATTGGCGATGGCCCTGAGTGGTAAGAGTTGCCATCCTCATTTACTATATTAATTTTTTCCAACAATCTTTAAGTCATGTCTTTGGAACCTAAGGAGTACCTAGTAAGCCAATGCTTAGTGGATTTGTCTGTTAACCAAAAATTGTGGGTTCAAGTCTACCAGAAGTACCTGTTGTTGTTGATTGCCATCAAGTTGAGCACAACTCATAGTGACCCCATGAACAAAAGGCCTGACGCCCTTCTATGACTATTGTAATTTATCAAAATTCATAGAGTTTTCAGAGGTGTGTTGTTTAGGAAGTGGGTGCCACTCCTGTTTCCAAACCTGTCTCAAACTAGGAGCTCCACCAAACACTCCATTATGGGCAACTGTTATGGCATTTGACACCACAATAGCACAACAACCCTAGGTTACCTCAATACAGCACATTGACAGAAGAGTGCTGTACCGCTTAGAAGAATATTCCTCCAAAATATAGTAACAACTAACTTTTAAATGCAAAAGCCCTCCCTGAGGTATTGAGGTACATACGTATTAAAAACTAGTGATAGAAAATTCTATGGAGCACATTTTTACTCTGACGTGTTATCACTATGAGTCAAAGCCACCTAGACAATGAGAAGAAAATTGGAGATAATATATGCCTACCCTTTTGTTGTCTGAGTGGCTTTATGTTAGCTCAGTTTTGCTATTATGCATTTTACTCATTTTGATGTTGTGTGTAATTTTATTTCACACATAATTGAGAAATAATCAGTAAGTAATATCATTAATTAGTGAACAAATGAAAAAAAATATTAATATACTTAAATATCAATTGTATATTCTATATACTTTGAGGATATTATGACTATAAAAGAAGATATAATCTTTATCATCAAGGAAATCGCAATTTGTCTGAGCCTTTGAATGCTTACATATGTAAATATTTCAATGAATACTGACTGTGATTTTATGGGCTCAGCTATGTCAGAGATGATGAGGTTGGTGCAAGATAGGATAAGGTTCAGATCTGTTGGTCAACAGGTTGTTATGAGTTGTAGTCAATGGCATATAACAATGACAACAAACGTAGTCCATAAGGAATTGTGCTGCTAACCCTAAGGTGGTCAACTTAAGTCTACTGGTTGCTTTGTAAGATATAAATAGGTAATCTCCTCCTGTGTGACTTACAACCTCCAAAAACTCACTGGGAAGTCAGCTGTAAGTCAATTCAGATTTGACAGTAAAGAGTTTGTGACTTTTTAAAATTATTAAATCGCTAAATTAGAGATCTTTGCTAGGTATTGAAAGTGACATGAAGAAAATGATTGCATAAGGAGCAGCAGCAATATAGGCAAAGTCAAGTCTGTCTTCTACCTGCTTCATAAAGGGGAACTGGCCCCATCAATAGCATTCATAGTACCTCACAAATAGCTAGATGATCAAATATACCACCATTGCATGCTCCTGCATGTATTTCTACCAATTATTGTGTCTGGCTGGGTTTAGAAGGGGTCGTGGTACTAGAGATATTGTAGCTGATGTTAGATGTTAGATGGATCTTGGCTGAAAGCAGGGAATACCAGAGGAATGTCTATCTGTGTTTCATT
>NW_006399888.1:5770735-5778422 GCF_000299155.1 Elephantulus edwardii | reverse complement strand
AAAGAATATCACACAATGGAGGTCCAGATTTAGTCGAGCAGCCCCAAGCCAGATTAACAAGATATGGTTCTTCAATTAGCCAAAGTCCAGGTTCAGTTCAGCAACACAAATGCAAGGAACCTATGATTTCCTCAATCATCCAACAAAATTTTTCTCAGAGCAGTTAAAGTCAGTTTTTTCCTTCAGTCATCCCACAAACAAAACGTTTAATTGTGGCTCAGTCTTCAGTGTTCTTCCGGTTACACCTTGCTACAGTCTCTTCACAGCAGTGGCATAGTCTTTCACCCTCTCTCCACCACTGTCTTTCACAGTGTCAAAACACCTTCTTATATTGGTGACAGAACTGTTGATGATTGCAAGGACTTGTGCCCACAATTAAGGTAGCTGCAGATCATACCTCCAGCGGGAGCTAACACAATGGACAGAAAAGCCATTTTTCAAAGTTCTAGCAACACAATGACATAATGTCAACCTGTAAGAAGTTCGTCAAAAGACAAACTGCACTGGGAACATCTGCTGTCAGGAATCTCTCCAGAGTACTGAAAAACAATGATGACAGTCTAGAGATTAAGATTTGCCTGATCCAGGCCATGGTCTTCACAATTACTTGCTGTGTGTCAGAGAGCTGGACAATGAGTAAGGATGACAGAAGAAGAATTGATGCCTTTGATCTGTGGTGTTGGAGAAGAGTCTTGAACATACCTTGGACTGCTAAGAAAACAAATAGGTGTGTCTTGGAGAGAGTGAAACTAAGTTTCTCTTTGGAGGCTAGGATTTTGAATCTTCATTCCACATACATTGGGCATGTGGCCAGGAGGGACCAGTCCTGGGAGAAGGACATCATGCTCTGAAGAGTGGAGGAACAGTGCATGAGAGGAAGACCCCAGATAAGATAGATTGATATAGTAACTGGGGCAATGGACGTAAGTGTGTCAGAGTCAGTAAAACTGGCTCAGGATAGGGTAGGCTTCACAGCTGTTGTACCTAAGGTTGCTATGAGTCACATGTGACTCAATATCATATAATAATAATATCACATAACAACAATAACAACAAAATATTCATACTCATTAAAATAGTCCTAATAAGACTGTCAAAGATAGAAGCTCAATGACTCCAATAGGCCATACCTGCTATAGAACTGGATCATAATGGAAAACAGGAGGTTCCCATAAATAAATTAAATCATTAATGTGAAAGAAGGGAAATAAGATATATGAGTTGTATTTGATCAAAGTTTCAAGTGATTGAAATAAGCAATTTACTTTATGCTGTTTTGTAAAAAAATTCACATTCACAAGGACAATTGTTACACAAGACCATTATTGAAAAAATAGATGGATGACTAGCAGGTTGTGTACAATGATCTAAGGGGGAAGGGAAAGGGGCAGGGTTTTGAGTGGTTCAGAAATCATGACTTTACAGAATTTGGTGGGTGAAGGTAGGGGGTGAAAGAACCAAGAAAGATCAACTGGGGACCTAAAAAGATGGGGCAACAGTGGGCATCAATTGATGGTGATAGATTTTATAAATCACAGTGTTAACGAAGGGATGTGTGAAACACAATGTATATGAATGAAAAAGAACATATTTTATATGCAAACCAATATAAATGAAATTAAAAAATATAAACTGGCATTCAAAATCTACTTTTGAAATGACTATGAGTTAAATGAATAGAAATCCAGATTTGTGTTGTAGAAATATTAATCTCATTGGAAGGGAGGTATAAATGGATAAACAATGCTTAAACGATTGACGTTAGAAAGACGTATTCCAGGAAGAGACACTGAATTACTGACATAGCAAAAGAAAAATCACAGATACTTGTCAGCTGGGAAATTGAGAATATAGAGTCAACAGGATTGAAGATAGTGGTTGGAGATTTGTGAAGTAAGGGAGAAAGAGCATCCACGAATCGATAGCCTGGACAACAGAGAGGAAAGTGATGGCTTTCACTGAAGTGAGTTGTGGGAGTTTTTATTTGTTTGGTGGGGGAAGAATATGAAGTCGTTTGGGGAATCATACTAAATCTCAAGTTGCCTTCCATATTGACACTATAGTTTGGAACTGTCTCAACTCTGGTTACGTTCTACTCAACATCTCCACTTAGATGTCTAAGAAACATTTCCAATTCCACCTGTGCCAAACGGACTGCTAACCTTCTCCAACAAACCTGCTCCACTTGCAGTCCAGTCTTTTATCTTGGTGCATGTTCCATCATAATACCAGTTGCTTGAACTGAAAAGCTTGCATCATCTTTGATTCTCATTTTCTCTTATGTCCTTGAGGACTCTGTCATCAACATATAACCAAAGTCTTACACTTCTCTCCATCTCCACTGCCACAGTCTTCTCTGGAACCATTATCAGCTCTCTTCATTTTGGATACTACAGTGATCTCACAGCTGGCTGATATTCTCTCCTTGCCCTACATCTCAGTCTCTTCTCAATAAAACAACCTGAATCATGCATTTAAACATGAATCCATATCTTCACACTTCTTTAACCAGAACCCTCCAATATCTCTTGGTTTATTCAGAGAAAATACCAAAGACCTTTGAACAGTTCACAAAGACATATGTGGTTTAACTCTTCTTACATCTCTGACTTTCAGCTCCTAATGCCACCTTCAATCATTCTGCCCATTCATCATTGTTTCTGTACTATTCTTGACTATGTCAAGCACGATTTAGACTTTTCCAGTGACTGTATGCTCTGTCTGGAACACTTTTCACCCAGTCATCTGCATGGCTAACACTTTCATGTCTTCCACATCTTCACTTAAATCTTAATGATTTCCTTATTTAAATCTACTGTCTATCATTCACCTATTCATACTTCCAGTTTTCTTTCTCTGTTCTTAATTTTTTTTTCTATAGCACTTACCACCTTTCGTCATGCCTTCAATGCAGATTTTACTTCCTCTTTCATTACCATTGGCTCCTGTTTATATGGTACTTCCTGAAATTTTTCAGTGTCAATCAATTCTTTCTGGTATAGTGACTCTGTGTATTCCCTCCATTTTCTTTTGATGCTTTCTGGGTCATTCAATACATTGCCCATAGCATCTTTCAATATTGAGACACAAGGCCTAAATTTGTTTTTCAGTTCTTTCAGCTTGAAAAGTTCTTCCCTTTTTATTCTCTAATTCCAGCTCTCTGTACATTTCATTATAATGCTTTGCTTTGTCCCCCTGAGCTGCCCTTTGAAACCAACTGTTCAGCTCTTTTACTTTGACATGTTTTCTTCTAGATTTGCCTTCCCGATGCTCCAGTGCAATCTTCAGAGTCTCTTCTGACATCCATTTCATTTTTTTTCTTTCTCCTTTGTCTTTGTAATGACCTTTTACTTTCTTAATGAATGATATCCTTGATATCATCCCACATCTCATCTGATCTATTATAGGCCCCAGGCACCAAGAAGCTGGACTCTTTGAAGAGGACTGTGGCATCAGGATTGGAGAAAGACTCATGAATAACTTGCATTATGCAGATGACATAATCTTGCTTGCTGAAAATGAGGAGGATTTGAAGCATTTGTTGCAGAAGATCAAGGAATGCAGCCTTAAGTATGGATTGTGTCTCAATATCAAGAAAACAAAGACTCTTACTACTGAACCAATAGACAGTATCATGATGAATGGAGAAGAAATTGAAACTGTCAACAGCTTCATTTTGATTGGATCCACAATTAAAACTTTTACATGAGCATTCAGGAAATAAGGAGACACATTGCAATGGAAAAATCTGCAGTTAGGGGCCTTGCTAAATTATTGAGGAGTAGTGATGTCAGTTTGAGGACTAAGGTGCATCTAATTCAGGCCTTGGTTTTTCTGATTACTAGCTATGCATCTGAGACCTGGACAATGAATAAGGAAGACAGAAAAAGAATTGATACCCTTGAGCTATGGTGTTGGAGAAAAGCACTGAACATTCCATGGACAGCCAAAAAAATGGATATGTCTTGGAGAGGGTGCCGCCAGAGCGCTCTTTGGAGGCAAGAATGATGAGACTTCACCTCACAGACTTTGGACATATTGCTAGAAGGTGCTATTCCTTGGAAAAGAACATGATTTTGGGAAGGGTGGAGGGTTGGCAAAGGAGAGAAAGACCCTCAACCAGGTGGATTGACATGGTGACTGCTGCAATGGGCTCTTGTGTGTCAGGAGGTCAGAGGATGGTGTAGGACAAGACTGTTTCAAATCTTTTGTTCATTGTGTTACTATGAGTCATATTCAACTCAATGGCACCTAATAACAACAACAACAACCTTCTATAAATCACCTCTTAAATAATTTACTTTGTAAAATGCATGTAAGAACTATGAGGCAGGAAAATATTTTGTTGTCTTCATTATAGTATCTTCAGTGCCAGGCACCCAGAAAACAATAAGGACTTGCTTTAGGACTACATAAAGAAATGAAATGACATTACTCCTAGCAATGATTTCAAAATTGACTCAGAATGGACATTTAGATATAATGAATAACCTTACATTAATGATCAAACGCCTAACTGTGAAGGTAATAAAGTTTTCAGTTTCTGTCATCTTTATAGTCCAAGTTGTCTTCATAGATAGAATTCCCAAGATAAACACTATACTCATCTCTGCATGTACCCGAGTGGACAAGGTCCCAGTAAGAAGAATTCCATTCTGTGAATCCTCATGACACATTTTAATTTGCTGCAGACATATCCTAAAAGAGGGCTTTCAGCCCCTGAATCTCTATTAAATGTGGCAGAAAGAATATACTCTTTGTGTTAATAAAAATATGTGCCAGTCATTTTGTGTTAAGAACTGTTTAGGTAATAAAAATGGTCTCATGCCACATAAGATTTGGCAAGCCTACCTTGAATCATAAACCTTACATTTGTCAAGTTTTACATTCCTTGGGAAAATGATTACCTGCCTGATTATTATTGCATTCATTTTATATTAAATGTATGCATTATTTTTTTTTCAGGGTGCCAGAATGTGAAAGCCATCGACAAGACATTGGTGAGGAAAAATCCTTTGGCTGTTTCCAAGATCTGACAGTGCACAATATTTTCCCATCTGTATTATTATTATTATTTTTTCAGCATGTATTACTTGACAAAGAGACACTGTGCGGAGGGTGACCACAGTCTGTAATTCCCCACTTTGATACAAAGGGTGTCGTTCTTTTCCAACAGAATAGCAGTCCCTTTTATTTCATTGCTCTTAACTTTTCAATCGGTGTCCTAGGAGCCTTTTAGAAAGAAATGGACCTGCATCCTGGAAATATATTAACTGTTTAAAAGAAAACATTGAAAATGTATTTAGACAACGTCATCCATTGGCAGAGTGGAGGACTGAAAATCAGAAGATACCTTTTGGCAAAATTGAAAGTAACACACTCTGAGGCAGAAAGATAATTATCCTACTGTTGTCATACAATGAACTTTGAGTTGTAAGCTTGAGAGCAAACAAGAGAAATCTAAATGAACAGAAGATTCAGGTTCGAAACATTGAGGAGGAAGCACTTGGTAGATTTGGGGAACTCTGGTGGTCTAGTGGCAAGAAGCTGTGCTGTAATCCTGAAGGTACACAGTTCGAGGCCACCAGCTGCTCAGGAAAAATGACAGGCAATCTCCTTCCTTGTGATTAACTGCCTCTGAAAACCTGCTGGAGGGTCAGCTATGGGTCAGTTTCAGCTTTACAGTACAGAACAATAACACAATATTAATGTTGTAATATTTCCAGACACCTTTGAACACCCTTGAGCTAGGCTGCGTCTTGAAATGTAAATTTCCAATTGTATCATCAGTGTTTGCACATATCTGAATATTTTTTAATATTTTACTTTCTAAGAAGGATGGGCAATCTCCTTCCATATGATTACTATCTCTGAAAATGCACTTGGGGGTCACCTATGGCTCGCTTCCTACTCAAAGATAAACGACAACAATAAACAAAGAATGAAATAAAGATTTTTTTTGAGAAGTAATATATCTGGTCCATTTGTAACAACATAAAATTCAGCCATTTCAACCTTTGAACTTGTATTAATATCCTGTTCACTTTGTGCAAACTCTAACGATCCTCTTATTCATCCTAGTTCCTCATATTTATCCTTTTCCTTCTTTCCCATTTACAGTCTCATGTGGAGTCAGCTGAATAATTTATGAGGCCCAGTATGAAATGGAGGGGAACCATGGTGGTCTAGTTTATAGGAAGTTGGGCTGCTAACCCAAAGACCTGACCTTTGTGGTGGTGTAAATCCACTAGCCAGGCAGGAGAAACAAGAATAATCACTTGTATGATTTACAGCCTTGGAATTGAGAAGGCCAGCTATGTAGTGGTTCTAAAATCACAACAAAGAGACTGAGAATTGTAAAAAGGACTAGGGTTACATGAGGATGGCCATATCTGACCTTTACCAATGTCACAAAGGGGAACTGTCCCCATCAACAATATCAACACTACAAAACCCATTTTAATGAGGTGAGCTATATCCCTCATGCATTCCACAACTCTGTCTACTTATCCCAACACCAATATTACTGCTTTACTGGGTCCAAAATTGGATGCAGTAACTCACAGACCACACAGCACCATATTTGTTGTTGCTATTGTTATGTGCTAATGAGTTGTCTGCGAATCATAGTGACCCTATGTACAACAGCCCTAAAACCCACACTATCCTGTGCCAGTCTTATTGTCTCTGACACACCTACCCCCCATTACCCCAGTTACTGAATAAATTAATCTCATTGAGGGTCTTCCTTTATTGTGCTGTCCCTCCACCCTCCCAAGCATGATATCCTTCTTCAAGCACTGGGTCTGCCTTACAACATGTCCAAAGTATGTCAGACAAAGCTTCAGAATCATTGCCTCCAAGGATCAGCCTGGTCTCACTCTCTCCAGGATGAACCTGTTCATTCTCCTAGCAGTCAGTGGTATATTCAATACTCTTCTACAGTACCACAGCTCAAAGGCATCAATTCTCCTTCTATTATCATCCCTAGTCATTGTCATAAGCTTTCTGATATATGTTGTTATTGTTGTTATGTGCCATTGAGTCGCTTGCGACTCATAGCGACCCTATGTACAAGAGCTCTAAATGCCGTCTGTCTTGTGCCGACCTAGCCATCACAAATGCACTTATTCCCACCACTCCCATCACATAATCGATCCATCTCTTCGAAGGTCTTCCTCTCCTTCACCGCCCCTCCATTCTGCCAAACATGATAACCCTCTCCAAGAACCAGTCCCTCTTTGCAACATGCCTAAAGTATGTCAGATGAAGCTTCAGAATCCTTGACTCCAAGGAGCATTCTGGCTTCACCTTCTCCAAGACAAACCTCTTTGTTCTGCTAGCAGTTCATGGTATATTCAATGCTCTTCTCCAGCACCACAGCTCAAAGGTATCAATTCTCTTTCTATCATCCCTATTCACTGTCCAATGCTCTGATGCATAGCACGTAATTGTGAAGATTATAGCCTGGATCAGGCACACCTTAGTCTCTAGGCTGATGTCGTTGCTCTTCAGTACTCTTGAGAGGTCCCTCACACATGACTTTCCCAATGCAATTCGTCTCTTGATTTTCTGGCTGCTGTTCCCAAGAGTGTTGATTGTGGAGCCAAGCAAACTAAAACTGTTAACTATCTCAGTCTCTTCACCATCCATACTGATGCTGCCAATTGGCCCAATGGTGAGAATC
>NW_006399888.1:5763306-5765225 GCF_000299155.1 Elephantulus edwardii | reverse complement strand
CATTCTGATGCCATACTTCTCCTCATAGAGCCCAGCCTCCCGGGTAATCTGTTCTGCATATAGATTGAAAAAATATGGAGATAGCACACATCTTTGACACACACTCTCCCCAATTTTGAACCATGCAGTGTTTCCTTGCTCTGTTCTGATGACTGCCTATTGGTCCAAATATAGGATTTGCATAAGCACAATTGTTATAATTCAAGTTTGCAGCGAGATATAGTCAGTCAGGATAGCTTCCAACATGTGCTCATGCATTCCTCAGACTTGTACCTTGTACCTTTTGTCCAGTGTTATGGAGCTCTTAGTCCTGCCAGTTATGGCGCTGTTCTCTGACCCCAAGTTCTCCAACAAAAGTTAGCTCTTAGGCAAAAGTTAGCTCTAATTCAATAACACGGCAGTTCCATGGTCAGCTCTGTCTCATGCCCATCCTTCTCCCACAGAGCAGCTGGTAGATTTGAACTGTGTGCCTTTGGGATTGCAGTGAAGCTTCTGATACTAGACCTTTCTAAACTTTTCAAATCAATTCTGACAGCAACAATACCTCCACAGCTGTCATCACTTTCTAATGATTGTAGTAATATGTTGCAATGGCCACACAGAACTAACATGGTACTCTAAATTGTATAGTTTTAAAAGTTTAGTTTTGTTACAACTCTCTGTTTCCTGGTTCAAGGAATTTTCCTCGCAAGCATCTCAGGTACAAAGGATACTAATTCTTCTTTCTTGATGTAATTGATATCTCCATTTTCTGCCTCTGAGATGATTCAGTTTAAACCTGGAAGGATGGCAAAATTAACTAAGCCTTGTGTTATTCTTGGTGCAGTCTCTTTAGCATGTTGTATTTATAATGTAAAGGCTGCAAGTTTCAAGTGGTTCAAATTCACAAGAGGTTCTGTGGAAGATGAGCAAATTTTCCCCATTGTGATTTACAGCCTTGGAAACCCAGTGGAGGGCTGATATGAGTAAGAATCATCTCGACAGACAGTAACAGTGACAGGTTGTTTTTCTGCATACCTTACTTGCTTGGTCTCACCAAGTAATGGAATGCCATGTACCTTATTTTCATCATTTGCAAGTTAGTCAGTCCTATTGGTAGACCACAAATCTTTTATGTTTGCTTAGTCCTAAGCGCCCGTGTGGGGAACTCTAGTGACTTAGTGGTAAGAAGTTGTGCTTCTAATCCAAAGGTGTATGTTTAGAATCTGCCAGCTGCTCCAGGAAAGGAAAATGGGCAATCTCCTTCTGTGTGATTTACAGCCTCTGAAATGCCACTGGAGGGTTAAACTACAAGTCAGTTCTGACTCAGCAGAACAAACCACAGTGACCATCCATGCAGTGGATGATTCTGAGATCATGGCTTTCACTAACCACATTGAATAGAACCCTGCCCTGCCCTTGCCCAGGAAATGTAGACTACCAGATGGTATTCCATGTAGGTTCTATGAAAGATAAAATAAGAATGAAGATTAATGGTCTGAATTTCTAGACAGTTTATAACCAACCCCTTGAGTCATAATTAGGAGTAAATAGATAATATGATATCCACAATGATGGGCTCAGACATACCAAGCATAATGAGGATGGCTCAATCCTGGGCACCTTTGTGACAATTTTTAGCCGAGATGAAATGCATGATTATTCTCTCTATGAATTTTGTTACTTGAACTTGGAAACAGTTCTGTGAGCTAGCCAATTTGCTTTTCTGCTACCAATTATCTAGAAATACAAGGGAGAAAGATTGAGGAGTGGATGATATAATATAGGTGGCATATGGATTTATTCTTTATTACTTTTTAGTTATACCACTCTCAGACTGGATTTCTAAAGTGTTAGAATTCACAAAATTATATGAGAGGAATGTTAAAAGAGAGATTCCAGGGTCTGATTCCCAGAAATACAGATTTAATAAATTTCTC
>NW_006399888.1:5759952-5763186 GCF_000299155.1 Elephantulus edwardii | reverse complement strand
TAGACACCCAGTTCGGTGGTCTAGTGGGTAAAGACTTATCAAGCAAACCCAAAGGCAGGTAGTCCCGATATACACGCTGCTCTGCAGAAGAAGGACAGGCAATGTCTTTCTTTGCAATTTACGGTAATGAGAACCCATTAGAGGATCAGTTATGAGTTCATTCAGACTGCATGG
Organism: Elephantulus edwardii; assembly: GCF_000299155.1. NCBI lineage: Eukaryota > Metazoa > Chordata > Mammalia > Macroscelidea > Macroscelididae > Elephantulus > Elephantulus edwardii. Next base: position 5,763,012 of record NW_006399888.1, on the reverse strand, counting down.
CGTATTGTTGTTGTTGTATACCATGAAGTTGGAACCAAGCCAAAGCTAAAAACCCAGTGGGCTTTTAAATGCAGTAAATCACATGGGAGGAGACTGCCTATCTTTCTCTTGTTGAGTAGCTGGTGGATTAGAACAACGTACCTTTGGAAGGGCATCACAATTCCTTACTATTAAGCTGCCAGAGTTCCCTGGATGACACATAGCCAGATATACGTTGTAGTTCGGTGCCATCAAGTCGACTGTGAACCATAATGACCTTATGTACATTATCTCTGAATCCTGAGACAGTCTCATTGTCTCTGACACACCTACCCCCATTATCTCAGTCACTGTGTCAATCTTCCTTCATCACCATTGCTTCTTAATGGTAAGTTGTTTCACTAAATTCTTCTGTGTCAGCCAATTCTTTGTGGTGTAGTGACTCAGTGTACTCCTTCCGTCTTTTTTTTTTAATGTATCTTGGGTCATTCAGTATTCTTGTCAATAGCATCCTTAAGGATTGCCACTTGAGGCTTGAATTTGTGCTTCAGCTCCTTTAGCTTAAGAAATACCAAGAGAGTTTGTCTCTTAATTTTCTGACTCCAGCTCTTTGCACATTTCTTTATAATACTTTGCTTTCTCTTCCCATTCTTCCCTTTGGAAACTTCTGTTCAGCTCTTTAACTTCCTGATTTCTTCCCTTTACTTTGGCTTCTTGACGGTTTAGTGCAACATTCAGAATTTCTTCTGACATCCATCTCAGTCTTTTCTTCTTCTCACTTTTGCTTTCTTCATGCATGATATTCTTGATATTCTCCCACAGCTCGTTTGTTCTCTATTCACTAGTGTTCAAAGCCTCAAACCACTTTTCTAAATAAAGATAAAGAATATTTCCCTCAGTCTTGGAAGTAATCCTACCACTAGATATATAAACCTATTCTCACCATTAGTTTTTCTTGATCTTGAACTTAGAAATGGAATTCTACAGCATGTACTTTTATGTTTGTCTCTGTTTCTTAGAACAGGTGAAATTCTTTCATGTTTTTGAGTGTGTCACTGATTTGATCTGATTATTTCTCTGAAGTAATAATCTATTGTATAAATATTCCATAATTCATGTATGTATTGTCTTAAAGGGAGCTTTAGTGGCCTAGTGGATATGGAGTTCTTATACTTTGTTTTGTTGTTTCTAGTTTTTCATTCTATAAGTTGATTTCAACTAATGTTTCTGAATATACAAGCATATTGTTTTTATTTTAAAAGCAAAACTAGGAATCTAGATTTTTGTGTAAAGATTCTAAATTGTTGCACCTTAGTTACTTTGTGGTAAAACACTCCAATTGAACAAACTTCAAAAAACCTTAAAATTTATTTTCTAACAGTTGTATAGGCTAAATGTACAAATCAGGGTTTTTTTCCTATTTAGACTTCATACATATAGGTAGTCTTTGCCATTCCTTGGTTCCTTTGTTTATAAATCTCTTCACATGGTGTTTATCATCTCTCCATCTATCAGTGTCTTTATGACTAATACACTCTTTTTAAATTAAGAAGTAATTATATTAAGAATTCAATCTATGTTGTCTAACCAACATAACAAAGAAATTAATTTTTCCAAGCAGGATTTATCCAAAGATATAATGATTAGACTTAACTATTAGTTTGAAGTTTGTCAATTGAGACACACCCAGAAATCACATATGAAATAGTCCTGGAAATGATCTTCTGAAAGATCATATTCTTGACATTCTGTGAAACAGTTCTACTTTTTATATATTGGGTTGTCATGAAAGGAAATTGACAAGAACTAAGAAAAAAATATCAAGACTAGAGTATCAATATCTATTTCTGAAAGACACAATTGAATTCATAATAGTAAACATTTCATGTTTGTAACATTGAACAATTGATGGTGGCTCATGAATTTTTAGTTCTCAATCTCTGTAATCATCTTGTTCTCACAGGTTTGTCTCCCTGTGCTAAAATTCCTCTCCTGTCCCAACATGCATTCGTATATAAGACATAACTGTTATGAGTGTTTGTCAACAAATTTGTCATAATCTCTCTTGTTTAAGCATACTTATACTCTGCTACTTAGACAAATGTAAGCATAAAATAACCTTTCTTATGTTCATCATGTATGGGAAAATCAGATTCTCAGACCTTTAACAGTGAGTTGAATGGCATTTGTCTTAGTTATCTAGTGAAATAGAAAAATCACAGGTAAATGATTTTTTCCAGTTTAGGAGGCTAGAAGTTCAAGTTCACTCTAGGAGATGACTTAAAACTTCTATGGTCTTGTTTTTTTCTTGGATATCTCCATGTATCTTGGCATCAATTTTTGCCTAGACTAGGAGATTCTAAGTGCAGAGACTGAAATTCCAAAGGATATGCTCTATTCCTCACACTTCTTTCTTAGTGGTAGATGGGCTCTTCCTTTCTCTGTTTGCTTTCTACCTTTATTACCCCTTGTAAGAGAATAGCTGTGCCTCAATAAGGACATGGTGGGTGGATCTTTGTATTTAAAAGTCAGCTGGGCCCTGGCTAAGTCTCTAGTTCAGAGACTCTTGTATGAAGCAGTTGGATTCTGGAGGGTAGGTTATTTTTATTTAGTTAAAGGTTGGGTGTAAACTGTTGGGTTATTTTTTTGTTTTGTTTTGTTAATCATATGTAAGCTGATTGGTCACCTGGATTTAGTCAACAGTCAGCTGTGGGGAAGCCTCTTGTTTAAGTCAATGAGGACCGTGTGCATGGGCCTTTGTATTTAAAAGTCAGTTGCTGTTAATTGTGCTTGAGAAGAGCATTGTTCTAAGTGGCATAGCACTTGTCTGTCAGTTTGCTGTATTAAGATAACTTGGGGTTGCTCTGATGCCGAATGCTGTGCCATTGGTGTGTCAAATGCTATAAAGGCTTTTTCCATGGTTACCTCTGGTGGACAGGGTTTGGTAGCGCTTCCAGATTAAGACAAGACATGGTGGAAACAAGATTTGCATCCACTTCTTAAACAATAGGCCTTTGGAACTCTATGAACATTAGAAAATGATAGCTATAGAAAAAGGTACATAGGTTGTTTTATGTACCT
>NW_006399888.1:5753496-5758292 GCF_000299155.1 Elephantulus edwardii | reverse complement strand
GTTTAGGGCTGTTGTACATAGGGTCGCTATGAGTCGCAGGCGACTTGACGGCACATAACAACCACAACAACGTAGAAATAGGTTCAGATCTTTTGTTCATAGGGTTGCTGTTAGTCATACTCAACTCAACAGCACTTTACAACAAGTAACAAAACAAGCAAGGTTGGGGTTTGAGTAATGAAGAGACCTGAATTATGCCTTCTGGTTGCAATATACTTCATTAGTTCTGCTTTGATAACATATTGAGAGTAGGATTTATAACACATAAAAAGGAGGAAAATTAGGGGAGCTCTGGTGGCCTAGTGGCAAGTAGCTGCACTGCAATCACAGAGGCTCACAGTTCAAATCCACCAGATTCTTTGCTGGGAAAGGAGGGACAATCTCCTCCTGTACCAGTCCGATCTGATTTGACGGTACACACACACACACACACACACACATAAAATAATAATAAAAAAGGAGGACAATTGTCACAGGGGGAAAATGACATAGTAATTGGAATCGTGGTCTAGCCAAGTTGACATTTTTTTGAGAGGTGGTGGTAAGTCAATTCATGAAAGTACTGATATTTCTTAGCTTGCAGTTATAAACTCATGCTATAATATCACTCTATATTAATGTTTTTTGTGCTTCCATACACATTGACATTTGTGAAACAAATTTAGAGGACTGGTACATTAGAATAGCAAGAAAGAAAGTTGTGGCTTGTCCTCAAATGGAGAGCAAGCGAACGAGCAGATATTTCTGTTTATTGTATAATTTATTATTTATTTGCTGTCTGGTGGGATGTGTTGTGGTCTGGTTGCATAGCAACAAACAGAAGTTTGTCTGAATAGAAGACTAATCCTCGAGAATGTTTTCTGGACTTCTGTTTCTACAGTGTGCATTCTGTCTTATGCCACAAATAGAACAACCTCAGAGTGGCCTTACTTTCAGTAATATAAATGGTAAAGCAAAATATAGAAGACTTTTACCTGGTGGTAGTTCATAAGGAATTTCACTGTTAACACAATGACCATGCCTCTCTGACCATTCCAATCCAGTAGTTGCTCCAAGAGAGAAAGTTGGGAAACCATCTTCTATGCAATTTACAGCTTTGGAAATCCAATGGCGGGCCAGCTACGAGTCAGCTCCAACTTGGCAGCAGTGAATGAGTGAGTGATTATTGTGAGCTTGGATGGTGGGAAAATGATGCTCTAAAAGATGCAAAGTTTGTCCTTACACAAATATACCTTGAGTATTCTCTTCTTTCCTAATGTATTTGCACCATAAGAAATTAGAAGAAATAGGAAAGGCAAGTTTTTAACTGGGCATTTTTTCTCCACTGATACATTTCTGACATTAGGTAATGAGCATAACTTCAACTGAAACTTTTCCAGCATCGTCTATGAAACAAGAATTGTGATGGTAAAACAAGGGATGGGGCTTCAGTGAGCAATAAATTTTGTTCTCCTTGTTCATTTGGTTCAGCCTCATTGCAGAGCAGACGTGTGTTCCCTGGCTAAGTCATCTATCTCTAAAACAGATTTGTTTTCCATATAACCAGCTTTCTGGAGCTAACAGTAGGATCTTCTTGTTGATGAAGATACTTATGATAAGATGCTTTATACTGTCTGTTAGGTAGTTTCATTACTAATTTCATTAAATTAAGTCAAAGTAAATATTCTTACAGGAATTGAGTTTGAATCTAGACGGTCTGAGTGGCTAGTCATTTTAGACCATTACTTAACCTTGATGATCTCAGATTCCTGACTGTCAATTGAGGCACTTGGCTATAGTGAATGAGGCTTGTGTGAAATACCAGAGAATGTACTGTGAACGCAAATCAACATTCCAAAGGAAACTTTTTGTTGTTATGTGCTGTTGAATCGGCTGGCTCCGACTAATAGTGATTTTATGCACAATAGCTCTGAACCTTGCTTTATCCTGAGCCTATTTCACTGACTTTGACACATCTACCCTCATTGCTCCAGTTACTGTGTCAATCCATCTCATCCAGGGTCTTCCTCTCCTGCATTGTCTCTCCACCCTTCCAAACATGATGCCTTTCTTTCCTGGTAATATGCCCACAGTATATCAGATGGAGCTTCAAAATCTTTGCTTCTAAGGAGCAACCTGGTTTCACCCTCTCCAGAACTAAACTTTTGTTCTTTTAGCAGTCCATGGTATGTTCAATACTCTTCTCCCGCACCACAGCTCAAAGGCATTAACCCTCCTTCTATCATCCCTAGTCATTGCCTAGCTTTCTGATGCATTGCAAATAATTGCAAAGACCATGATTTATATCAGGTGTACCTTAGTCTCCAGACTGACATCATTGCTCTTCAGCACTTTGGAGAAGTCTCTGACAGCAGACCTTCCCAGTGCAATTTGTCTTTTAATTTCTGGTTGCTGTTACCAAGAATGTTAATTGTAGAGCCGAGCAAACTGAAGCTGTCAATAATCTCAATCTGTTAATCATCTATCATGATGTGGGAGGAGATTAGTGGATGAAAATATGAACAGAACACTTACTACTGACTTGAGTTGAATATGCCGTTAGGAGCATTAAAGCTAAAGAAGGGCATCATATTTGGTAAAGTAGAAGGTGTATGACTCCAGGGGAGATACTTGGTGAGATGGATTGCCATTGGGGACACAGTGATAGAGTAGAATGTGGTGGAAGGGGAGGATGTCGTAGGATCTGACAATCTCTTGTTCTGTTGTTTATAAGATTACCAGGAGGGGGAATAGGCTTGATGGGGAAAAACAGCAACAGCAAATACAGACTACTTTCTGTAAAAATGATTAAATATTACAAGGAATTCATTTCTTTTTGAAAGATAATGAGCACTTTACTGGATTAAGGGAAGGGAATCTAAAAAGGAGGGACATTTAATTATTATGTATAAAACAATTATCAATATCCAATAATTACTGTATTACAAAATCAATTGGAAAAAGGTTAGGGAGGAGAAGAAATATGAATGAATGAATGAATGAATGAATGAAAAATGAATTTCTTTGTAAACTTTCACTAAACTCACATTTTTTTAAATTAATTTTAATGAACATTTACAGAAACTTTGGATTTCCATTCATTCATTATTACATTTTTCTCCCTGCCCCCTTCTCCCCTCCAATTCAGTCTTCTCTTTGAAAAGTAAAAGAAAAATTCTTTCATTGTTAGACAATCCCTCCTCCCAAGTGCACTCCACTAAGCAGCTTCCTTCTGGACTCCTGTCATGATAATAATATCTAATCATATATCGCTTTTTAAACAGTTCTCTTCCTCATCTGCTTTAATGCAGTATGCATTATTTGTCCCCTCTTTCTCAGTCTATCCTCAACCCCGATGTTAGTCCCATTTTATGACAGTGGTACTATGTAGTATCTGTCCCCTTGTGACTGAGATATTTCACTCAGCATAATGTCCTCCACGGTCATGCATGTTGAATAATATTTCATGAGTTCTTTGTTTTTCACTGCAGTATAATATTCCATTGTGTGAATATACCAGAGCTTCTAGAGAAGAAGAATGGATAGATCCATTCTTTTGTTGATGGACACTTAGGTTGTTTCCAGCACTTTGCTATTATGAACAAAGCCACAGTGAACATGGATGTGCATAGAAGTAATTATTTTTTTGAAATATTTTCGCTTTTAATACATAAAGTTTATTGTTACTTATTGCTATTGTCATTAATGGGGCTCTAGTAGCTTCATAGTAAGAAAGTGAACTGTGATACCAACTGTACCAGCTGCTCCATGGGAGAAGAATCAATCAATCAATCAATCAATCAATCTCCTCCAATGCTATGTCTTTGAAAGTCTCTGGAGGGTCAGCTATGGGTTGGTTCTGATTCGACGGTACACAACAACAACAACAACAACTATGCTATTGTTAGATACCAGTGAGTTGGTTATGACTCTGGTGTTAAGGGTTTATTGTTCAAAATGGGTTCCTTGGTCAATGACTTTAACTTTATCATATGGATGGGAGGGAATATGTGTATGGGGAATATTAATCTATCCACCAGAGGACTGAGTAGTCTTTCTCCATTGAGAATATTGTTGGTTCTTGGTTTTGTGTAAATGCTTTTCACTATGTTGAGCAAATTCCCTTATCTTCCTATTTTGTTGAGTTTTTAAGGGGTGATGTGTTTTCAGCTGATACAATCTTGCTTGCTAAAAATGAGAAGAATTTGAAGTACTGAAGGTGATGAAAGACATCAGCCTTCAATATGAGAAATAAAAAATCTTTACACCTGGAACAATAAGTAGCTTTATGACAAATAGTAAAATATTGACATTATCAAAGATTCCATTTTATTTGGATCCACTGTCAATACCTCTTGGAAGTAGCAGTCAAGAACACATGAGGTATATAGATAGTGGTAAGAAGCTGTGATATAATCCCAAATGCATGTCATTCTCTCCAGAGTTCTGAAGAGCAAGGATGTCAGTCTGAAGATCAAGGTGCATCTAGTCTAGGACATGGCCGTCACAATTACTTGCCATACATTAGAGAGCTTGATAATGAATAAGGATGGCAGAAGAAGAATTAATGCCTTTGAGTCGTAGTTCTGAAGAAGGAAATTGACTATAGCATGCATCGCCAAACAAACAAACAAACAGTCTGTCTAGGAGAGAGTAAAACCAAGTTTCTTGATTTTCAAATTCTGTCTCACATACTTTGGGCATGTTGCCTGAAGGGACTGGTCCTTGGAGAAGGACACCATGCTTGGAAGGGTGGAATAACAGCACAGGAGAGGAAGACCCTGGATGAGATGAATTGACACAATGACTGGGGCAAT
>NW_006399888.1:5748668-5753256 GCF_000299155.1 Elephantulus edwardii | reverse complement strand
AGAGGCATGTTATTCAGGAAGTGGATGCGACTCCTACTTCCAAATATATATACAATGTGTTCTTTAAAATTAAAGCCGTAGACAAATCTAGAACAAATTATACTGAGTGGAGTAAGTTCGTTCTAAAAAGGAATTGTAATATAAGGCCAGTATTGGCCTCAAATCATGTACCTGCGGGATTTCAGCACAGCTTCTTGCCACTAGGCCACCAGAGCTCCCTAATATAAGATCAGTATTATAAAAGACTAAAATAAAAAAGGAAATTTACTCTCAGAATCAATCTGGGATGGCCAACTTAGATGAGGAGAGAGGAGAGTAAAAATTAATAGATGAGTTAGGTGAAGCGAAAGACCATATACACTAAGGGATTGATTAGACAAATTTCTAAATAATAATATACAATAGTTTTGTCCTCCCTTAGTTGTGGATGTTATGAGTATATTGTCTTATTTTAATATTAATAATAAACGTCTGTTTTCACAAATTCTGAACATGCGTGAATAATGAAATAGTTATGGTTTAAACATCTCTGGCTTTTAAAAAATTAATACATATGGTGTTTTATACAATCTACATATATTGTATTTTATAAAATTAATTACTATTGATCTATACTTATTATTATCCTTTTTTTTTCCAAATATCCATTGGCTCTTTCCTATTCCTTCAACATAACCCCCATCTGCTCCCTAAATTCTGCTATCCTAGTGATTTTCTCCCTCCCCTATATTTTGTCCCCTAACCCTTTTCACTTTCCAATTTTGGACTTTTATACACATCTTACTAATTATCCTTCTATTTTTACATCAATAGTCTTATGCAGTATTTGTCCTTATAAGACAAAATTACTTCACTCCGCATAATGCTCTCTAGACTCTCCTGAGTTATAAAGTATTTTACAAAATCGTTGTTTCTTGGTGTTGCATAGTATGACAATATACCACATTTGCTCAATCATTATGGTTGTTCTCTTGTTTGAAGCAGTTAGGTTCTGGAAGGTAGATGGTTTTTAATTTCATTAACAATCGGGTGTAGTGGGTTGTTTGATTGTTCTGATTTAATTAACAAGTACAGGTAAGCTGTTTGGTCATTTTGATTTAATTAACAATCAATTGTGGTCTGGAAGCCTCTTTAAACCAGTAAAGGCTGGTGATTAAAAGTTTGTTGGGCCTGCCTGAGAGCCTCTTGTTTGGAGCCTCTTCGAAGCAGTTAGATTCTATTCGATGTAAGATGTTTGGTAGTTATTATTTGAGTAACAGCACTTTGGACATGTTGCTAAAAGAGGCTTTTCCTTGGAGAGGGACATGCCGCTGGGAAGAGTGGGGGTCAGTGAAGGAAAGGGAGGCCCTCGACCAGCACCTAACGACAACATGACATTTGTTGATGAGTGTTTGGGCTGTTTTCATTTTCTTGCTATTGTACAAAGCACTGCAATTAATATAGGTATACATATCTCCATTCATGTCTCAGTTCTGCTTTCCTGGGGGTATATTCCAAGCAGAGAAATAGCTGGATCATATGAGATTTCTGTGTTCAGCTTTTTGAGGAAATGCCAAATTGCTTTCCTGGGTGGTTGTGCCATTTTACAATCGTGCCAGCCATGTCTGAGAGTTCTGATCTCTCCACATCCTCTCCACCATCTAATGCTTGCTGTCCTGTTAAACATTTTTCAAAAATTAAAAAATGAAAATGTTATCATTCATAAGCTCTTTTAATATTTTTAATTCTCAGTCATTTGACAAAATGAAGCTAAAACTCACTATCGATAATATTCTTAATTATGTACATATCCACGACAAAAAATAAAATAAAACTAACAAAAAATATGTGAACATTCAGGCTTAGTAAATGGAATTTACTTTTATTTTTACTAAAAAATATTTACCTTATACAACTATTAAAAATGGCTGGCTGTGGATAGAGTAGTATACATAAGCCCAATTCCAGAAATTTGAAAAAAGACTAGTTGAATCAACTGGTGGTTTTGTCTACATAACTGCATAAACAATTTACCTATTTTCCACTAAATTGACCAAGTGCTTTGTTGTAGTAAACACAACCTAAATGAAATTCACAGATTTCTCCCAAAACCTCATTTTAGTTAAATCTTTCTTGGCTAATCCTATGCTGGTCTGTTAACAATTTATCCTGAATGATGTGATTGGGTTTCAACTCTTTTGCCATCTCCAATCCATCCTTTTTTGGGCAGACATATAATGGAGAAAATGATGAAAAAGCAGGCAATAAAGAACAAAACAAAATTAAAAACCCCTCAGTTTTGCTGGATTTTAATAAAGAGGGAGACAGTGAAAGGACATGGAGAGGTCAATGCCCAGACTTCTCCCTCATGTGGGGTAGGAGCTCGGGAACGGGAGTCATTATCCTTTTTCTATTATGTAATCTTTCAGTTAACACTCCTATTTTCCAGTTCTTCAAAGCCTTCAGGCAAGTGAAGCACAGCAACATATATTATTTTAAAAGTAATTAAGATGATAAATGATTAATTTATAAAATATCTAGCTTCTAATTATTTCTATACGTTTTCTCATCCCTATCCCTGTTGCTTATGTAAATCTTGTGAGTGATGAAGTTTACATGTTCCTCCATATTTATTTTTTTTTTACCTTCATCAAGGGAGGGGAAATAAAAATGATACAATTGCAACAATGGCAAAACTCATTGCAAAAAAAGAGTCAACTCTTTGGTTATAAATAATTTTTAAAATTTTCTTTGATTGCAAGGTATTTTAGATACTCCTGACATTTTATTTCTTGTTAAAATTAAAGTTTCTCCTCAGTAATTAAATAAAATCCAGTGGGATTTCCAAGTCTAGATTGATTTATATTTTTGTTTCCATTGAACTAAAGGTTGCTGTTGTGTATCATAGAGTCAGAACTGACCCATAGCTGACCCTCTGGCAGGTTTTCAGAAGCATGGAAGGAGACCGCCCATTCTCCTCCTGTGGAACAACTGGTGGCCTTAAACTGTATGCCTTCAGGATTGCTGCTTTTATTGAGAGAACAAATGAGAAAATTGAGTTAAATATGTCTCCCAAAAGCTGCCACATGGTGACATATCAGTTACTAGAAGAATATATTCTTTTAAAAACCAAAACAAACTTTTAACTAGTTTTAAGTGGACAATGATACTGCCTCTGACAGGAGGAGATACTGTAGATCTTTCTCCTAGGGAGCAACTTGTGGACTTGAACTGTGGGCCTCTGGATTGGCAGCACAACTCCTTATCACTAAGCCACCAGAGCTCCCTGTTCCATGTTGTTCTCCTTAGTTGTTCTTAATCCTGTTTCAGGGACACCCTAAGTGTGTACAGTAGAACTTTTCCAGAGAATATCAATGTTGTGTTTTTTTTCGACTCCCCCTACCCCTTTGTATTCTTTAGGAAGCTAGTCACCAAGCCTGTCCTCTGAAGTGCTCATGGGGGGTTCAAACTGTCTTTTACATAGCAGAGTAGCACTTAACTGTCTGTGACATCTACAGATTCCAAATGTTTCCAAGCTTTTTGAGCATCAGGATCATGCAATGATGCTTACTGAAACAAAAAGTGTAGTCTAGGTCTTTGGGCTTCTGGTAAAGAATTCTCTTTGCTAGGCAAGCTTCTATCTCCACTTCCCTTTGAAATACATTCAATATTTACATTAAGGCAGAATCCTATTCTTACTGTTATTTCAAAGTGAAGTTAGTTAGTAATCATTCTGTACATTAAAAGACTGCTTCATACGATTGTGAAAGTTGGACAATGTGTTATAGACTAAAGAATATCTGATGCTTTTGAATTGTAGTATTGATGAAGGATGCTGACTATAGTATGGAAAACCAAAAGAGCAAACAAATCTACTTTAGGAAAAATGGAGCCAGAGTTAGCAAAAGAGAGAAAGACTCTCAGTGAGATCAGCTGGCATGGTGGCTACAACAATGTCCTTAAACACGGCGAAGACTTGGGTGGACGGCCCATGAGGGGTTGTTGTACACAGGATCACTGTAAACTGGGATTGACTCTGGCATCTAACAATTTTAAAAAGTCCTGTCCTGGATAACAAAGAATCCTTCTTAACTGTGTTCTGTCTACTCACTTGGCGTCTAGATTTGGACACATCAGGGAAGATGTCTGGAAACCACATTATGCTTATAGGCTGTCTTAGACCTGGCATGATATAATTTTTACTTTCTTAACATGTTGATAAATATACATATGGATAAAGTTACTTGATGTTGCCTAAGAACAAAATAAACATCAATAAATAGAAATTATGAAGAGATGGTAATTGAAGCCGGATTGTTATGCCCATAAAGGAGGAAACATGTGTCTTGTTTCTTGATGTATCATCAGCACCTTGCATGATAAATTGCATTCATTTAATAAACATTTGTTAAGTTAATTGGATGTTTGTCAGAAATAGCATGAAAGAATTTTTTTTTGGAACTATCGTTTATTTTCTATACTTGAAATCAAATATAGCAAGAACAGTGTTCCAATGGAATTTTTTTTAAAATTTAGGTTGTTTATTTTTCATTTCAATGAACATCTACAGAGGTTTTGGAATTCCATTCATTCATTGTTGCACCCTTCT
>NW_006399888.1:5733534-5743983 GCF_000299155.1 Elephantulus edwardii | reverse complement strand
GAGTTTAGGGCTGTTGTACATAGGGTCGCTATGAGTCGCAGGCGACTTGACGGCACATAACAACAACAACAACAACAACAACAACAACAACAACACATGGCCTAGTGGATAAACAATTTGTTTGCCAACCCAAAGGTAGGCAGTTGTAATTCACTAATTGCTCTGTGGAAGAAATATGGGCCATCTCCTCCCATGCATTTACAGCTTCTGAAAACCTGTTGGAGCGTCAACTATGAGTTAAATTCAACCAAACAGCCCATAACGACAACAATTTTATAGCAAGTAACTATTAAATGGAGACTAATAACTACTTGATACTTCACAGAATGATAGGGTTTTAGTTTCTTGAATACTTCAAATCATGTGTTACTAGTGTAGTCAGTGGCTAATTTAATAATTTAGAGGTCTGTTCCTTTGAGAGTGAGAGTGACAGAAGTTTCTGCGGCAACACCAACCGGGTGAAGGTGTATATCATGTCTCAATTAAGCAAGATAGTTCTCATATGCAGTATTAAAACATAAAGTGCCTGCAATTATCAAACTTATTATGGAAGGAATTTAACATTTGCTTTAACATGTCTGAGAACATTAATTTTCCTGAATAATCATAAAGCAGAAGTTGAGAATTGCTCACCGAAAATGCTTTGTTGGAATGAGCAAAACATTCGTTGAACTTGCTCAGCTTAAAAAGAAGTTTGTTGTTGTCTTTTTCAAAAAGTATACTCTATACCTCAGTAAATCACAGTAGTCATTGAATAACTATTTCAAGGAAAATCAAGGTTACAGTTGAACCTCAGAAGACCTAAGTCCAGGGATTTGAAGGTAAAACCTTACAAATACACTCCAAACACCAAGCTTATTATCATCGAGCCTGAGCTGACTCATAGCTGACCCTCCAGTGGGTCTTCATAGGCTGTAAATCACACATGAGGAGTTTGCCCATCTTTCTCCTTCAGAATAGCTGATGGATTTTAACCCTCAGAGAGGCACCACCTTTGGGTGACCAGTGCAACTTCTCATGAATTATGTCATCAAAGCACCCTTGAAAGAAAAAAATAGCCTTTATTTATAACCCCCTTTGGTTCTAGTGACTTAGTCTGTGGCAAGATATGCTGCTGACCCAGAGACCTCATGTTTCTGGTGGCGCAAGTTCAGTATTGACTCCACAGGAGGAAGATGAACAATGTCTTCCCATTATGAGCTTCCAAACAGGATGGTCATCACGAGGTAGAATCAGCTCCACAACAGTGAGTGAGTGACTAGTTCTCCACTATGTGGGCTTTATAATCTTCTCTGCAGACTGGTGCTTGTAGTTGCGCTCCGTTTTAAATATAGTAGTGATAATTGGTATAGCACTGGTCTGTCCATTTGCTGTACAGAGGTAACTCGTGGTTGCTGTGATGCTCAACACTGTGACACTGATGAGTCAAATATGATAATGGTTACCCATGGTGGACAGTGCTTGGTGGAGCTCCCAGATTAAAACAAGCTTAGAAGCATGAGTGGCATCCACTTCTGAAATAGCTTGTTTCCGGAAACACTATGAACTTGGAGAAACGAAGAAAGTTACACAAGTGTTCAGGTCTTTCACTCATAAGGTCTCTGTGTTGTTTATGACTTGACAGCACTTTACAACAAACAACAACAGTGATAATTCTGTCTGTCCAGCTATGGGCCTCACTGGTTACTTGATAATATATAAGACAGCTAGTTCAATTTGAGTTTATGTAAAGAATGTAAGTATAAATAAACCTAAACTTACACTTACAAAACAAATTGTTTATCTGCCATTCAAATTAATTTAGTATCCTGCATTTGCAATTCTTTTTAAAATCAGACAAAGTGTGCAGGAAACTGGTATCCTTATTCAGTCTATATGCTGAACAAATCAATTGAGAAGCTAGACTGTGTGAGGAAGAATGTGGCATCAGATTTAGAGGAAGACTCATCAAAAACACATATTATGCCAATGATCCAACCTTGCTTCCTGAAAGGTAAAAGGAATTGAAGCACTCGCTGCAGAAGAGCAAAGGCATCAGGCTTCAATGGCTTCAACTGAGTTACATCTCACACCAAGAGAACAAAAATCCTCACCATTGGATCAATTGGCAATATCGTGATAAATGGAGAAAAGATAGTAATTGTAAATGAATCAATTATACTTGGATTCACAATCAATACCCTTTGTAACAACAGTCAAGAAGTAAAAAAAAAAAAAAAAAATATTAGAAATCTGTGGTCAAGAACCTCTCCAAAGGGCTAAAGTGCAGCAATTCCAGTTTACAGACCAAGGCAGACCTGATCCAAGACATAGTATTTTCAATCACTTCCTATGCATCTGAAGGTTGGACAATGAATAAGGATATAGAAGAATAACCTATGCCTTCAAGTTGAGGTGTTGGAGAAGAACAGTGAATGCTCCATGAACAAGAAGTCTGTCTCTTGGAAGAAGTACAACCAGAATGCTTCTTAGAGATAAGGATGGCAAAATGTGTCTCACATATTTTGGACATATTTTCAGGAGAGGTCAGTCCTCGGAAAAGATCACAGGGAGAGTCAGATGATCCTTGAGAGGCAGGAAGTCCCTTCAAGGGGCTGGAGTGACTTATGACTGCAACAATCAGCTTGAGCATGACAGAGATTGTTAAAATGGAACAAGACAGGGTCACGGTCCAGCTCTGCTATTCACAGGATAACAGTGAGTAGTCATAGTCAACTTGATGGATTGGGAAAAATCTGCTGGCAGGGACCTCTCCAGAGTGAAAAGCAACAATGTCAGTCTAGAAACAAAGGTATGTTTAATCCAGGCTATGGTCTTCATAATTAATTGATATACTTCTGAGAGCTAGACAGTGACTAAGGATGACAGAAGAAGAATCAATGCCTTCAAGTTGTGGTGCTGGAGAAAAGTCTTGAACATACCATGGATGGCCAAGAAAGCAAACAGGTCTGCCTTGGAGAGGGTGAAACTAAGTTTCTCCTTGGAGGTTAGGATTTTCAATCTCCATGTCACATACTTTGGGAATGTGACCAGGAGAGACCGGTCCTTAGTAAAGGGCATCATGCTTCGAAGGGTGGAGGGATAGCAGAGGAAAGGAAGACCCCAGATGAGATGGATTGACAATAATAACTGTACAATAGGGATTGGTGTGTCAGAATTAGTGAGACTGGCTCAGGACAGGGCATGGTTCAGAGCTGCTGTACATAGGGTCGCAGGTGACGTGACAACACATAACAACAACAACAACAACAACAACAACAACAACAACACAAGCCATTCTGTCAGCAGAATGTCTGATGAAAGTTTCACATGTTACTACAAAGCTAATATATTTGTTCTTAATAATTTAAATTCTTGCTTCCTTTATTTTAGAAAGGTATACATTAATCATATAAATAGAAAATTCATCCTTAAGATTTGACAAAATGCATCTATTTACCTGTCAATTATTTCTCAAGATTTTCATTAAGAAACAAAATTAATCATGGGTTGTACAATTTGTTGGGTAGGAGGATGAGGGAAATTGAAAGAATTTGTTATTGAAAACAATGTATTTGAATTTTGTAAATAAACTAATAGAAAATTAAAGAAGAAACAAAAGTACCTGTTTATCTCAGTATTTTACAAAATACTCAAGTGTATATCTATAATCAACATAACAAATGGAACTTTTTTTGTACATTTATTCATTTTTCTTTTATACTGGTTTACTTACAAAGTTAATATATATGTTGTTATTTTATTTTATTATGTTGTTTTTTCATATTGGCTCTTTCCCCTTTCCTTACCCCTCCCTCCCTCCACCCATCAGATTGTGCGATCCTATGATTAAGCTCCCCCCATCATCACCTCTCTGCTCCCATTTCCCGCCTCCCCCCCACCTCGCCCTTGGATCCCGGTACTTATTCTACAATAACATTCTTATATAGTATTTGTCTTTATGACACTGGGTTAGTTCACTTAGCATAATGCTCTCCAGTCCCTCACAATTGAGGAAGTAATTTACAAAATCATTGTTCCTGCATGTTGCTTAGTATTTCGTCATGTGAATGTACCATCATTTCTCAATCCATTCAATTGTGGTTGGACATTTGTGCTGTTTCAATGTTCTTGCAATGGTGAAAAATGCTGCTATCAACATTAGTGTACAGATCAAATCTCCATTTGTGTCTCAGTTCTCATTTTCTCAGGATATATTCCAAGCACTGGAATAGCTGGGTCATAAATGGAACATAGAAATTCCATATGACAAAGAGAACTTCTAGAGAATACAAGTGAGAAATATTAAAAAAAATATTAAAAGTTCAGCACATTCGTCTGCAGTTTAGGAAACTGAATAAAGGATGACTTACTTAAACCTACTCTGCTTAGAGTAGCAGAGCTGGGCATAATTGATGTAATTTTAATAACCAAATAAGTGTTTAATAGTAAGAGACCAGAAATCTGTTTTTATAATACTTGCCAGAATACCTACAATTCGCTCAAATGGCATTGATAAACTTTATGTAGTTAAGAGTTAAACATCTGAACCTGTAAAAAGTGCAATGATATGTTCTACCTTACAATCATGAAGAACCTATGTAAAGTAGGGGAGAAACGAAACAATGACTCTTCAAGATCATTGAACAGAGAAAGGAATTCACAGAGGAGTTTAACGTAAATTGAGATCATGAAGCCTTCAGCTGAAACCAATGTGTTGAAGTTGCCATTTATTTACTGCTCTTCTCTAACACTTGTGGGCACTGACTTTATGGAAATGTTCTGAAACCTCTTGTTATGTGCCATCAGGTAGCTTGTAACTCATAGCGACCCTATCTAAATTAGCTCTGAACCCTGTCCTACCCTGAGTCAATCTCATTGTCTCCAGCAACCTAATCCCATTGCTCCAGTCACTGAGTCACTTTGTCTCATCCTGGCTCTTCCTCTCCTGTGCTATCCCTCCATCCTTCCAAGCATGATGTCTCTCTCTAAGAACTGGTATCTCCTGATCATGTGTCCTAAATATATGAGATGGAGCTTCAAAATCCTGGCTTCAGGAAGCAGCCTGACTTCACCCACTCCAGGACAGACCTGTTTGTTCTCCTGGCAGTCTATAGTGTGTTCAACTCTTCTCCAGAACCACAACTCAAAGTCATCAATTCTCCTATCATCCTTAGTTATTGTCCAGCTCTCTAAGGCATAGCAAGTAATTGTGAAGACCATGGCCTGGATCAGTAATGCCTGGGTCTCCAGACTGACACTGTTGCTTTTTGGTACTCTAGAAAGGTCTCCGAGAGCAGATTTTCCCAATGCAATTTGTGTTTTAATATCCTGACTGCTGATGCCAAGAGTGTTGATTGTGGAACCAAGCAAGCTGAAGTTATCAACAATCTCAATTTCTTCTTAAGCTATCATAAAGTTGCCAATTGGCCTAGTGGTAGGAATCCTTGTTTTCTTGATTGTCAACTTCATATTGAGCTTCAATCCATATTGAAGAGTACAGTCTTTGACCTTCTGTGGCAAACTCCTTGCCTTTGTAAATCTATTTAATGAATTTATTAGGAGCAATATGGACCTCAACAATGAATACTCACTAAGTTTCAACTAAATGATCTCTTAGAAGCAATATATAGGAAAGAGTAAGCAAAAACAGATGCCTTTGTGTGCAAGAACAAAATCTGGAGTCATCTGTAGATAAGATTTTACACATTACTGTTGAATCAAGTTACGATTATCCTTGATAACATCAGTAATGAGTACCCATTGGCATTGTGTTCAACATAAACTGATGTGCTGGAAAAAAACAAAACAACACACACCCCCAAACAAAACCCAACCAAACCTAAAAACATTTTCTTTCACATTTTATATTTCTTAGCTCTGTTGGTTAGTGGTAAGAATCTGAGCTGCAATCCCAGAGACATTCAGTTAGAATCCGCCATCTGCTCTGAAGAAGGATGGGCAATCTCCTCCTGTGCAATTACTGAAAATGCATTAGAGGGTTAGCTATGGGTCAGTTCTGGCTTGATGGTACGCAACAACAGTGGAAAATAAATGTCTCCTTTTCCTCTCTGCTACTTCTAGATTTGAATATCCAGTAAAGGAAGAGAGAGAGGAAATACCTTCCTGCCTAATCTAAATCAGTTGCCCTCCCAAATAGTTGTACACATGTAAAACAATCCATCATTCCTGACTGCTGCTGAGATTTTCCTGTAGACAGTCATTGCCATGAAATTCGGCATTTCTTCACAAGACCTTATTCTGGTGGGCTCTCGCCAGGAGGAATACATTTGAGCAAATGCTTTCTGGCTGCTGCTCTGGTGTTGGTGAGGCCAGACTCCAGGATGGGAACAGAAACCTGGTCTCCAGCCATGAGCATCTGTTCCAGTCAGGTCTCTCACCAGCCTGGATTCTGGTCCTTATTTTGAACACCTGAGATCCTGGTTGCCATCTATACAGTTTGGAAGTTTAGATAATTATTTCCACTCTCTGGTGCAGATAAGATGCAGAACACAGAAAAAGACAAAAGAAGGCCAAAGATCTTGATCTGCAACTATTATTTAAATTGTTTAAAATAATTTAAAATACAGAGCAGAGAGGTGGAGTTAAGAATGCAAACCAGACAGGCATTTTCAGCAATCCTCCCCAATAAAGACCAGAGGAACCAAGTGAAGTCGATTCAGTTGGTAAACCTGGAACACTGTGTTGCTAACAAAAGGATAAAGAAGTAAGACAGACACGAGTTGGAAGAAGAAACCAAATGAGAGCTGCAAGAAGAGGTGTGGAATGGGGGTTTCTTTCCCATCCATACTCACAGAGTGTGGCCATTTTGAATTGAAGACAGCTTCAGAGAAATGGCATTAAAACAGACGCAGCATATACACATGTTCAGAGGGAAGCAATGTGAGAAGGAACCAAGGTCTATCTAAGGAAGAGAAGTTCAGGAAAGCAACTGAAAGCTCCAGAGATTCTGGGGACCACAGAGCATGGACAGGGCCAGTCAATACCACTTATCAACAGTGGTCCTGGTTGTCTGCGCTAGAGAATGACACCTCAGGGTACACAGAGATGCTGGATGATGGGGGGTCCTTCCCATTTGCAATAAGTCATGACAGGAACCAGATAAGCAGCTTCATTTGCTTAAGTGTACATCAGTGCCCACCTGGTGATTGGCAACCAGGAGTATGCACTCTCCCCACTTACTGCATGGTGACCAGAGACCCCAACCCCACCCACCTGGCAGCCTGTGACACACTTTCTCTCCTCCTCACTTGCTTGTTGATCCGATGAGTTTATCCCCTTTCCCCTGGGGCTCACAGCTGACTCCACTCGCCTGGTGACAAGAAGCACAGAAGCAATTTGAGAGTAACGCACCTGTGATATAACCACACCATCCCCATCTTCTCGCTCAGTGGTGTGCCTTCTTGTGGATTGTATGCCAGGTGCCCCTGATTCTGTGGTTGACAGAACACGTCCCCATGGACACTGTGTCACAAGGCTATTGACTCCATGTTGATGGTGTGCCCACTGCGGGTCACGTGCCATGCTCCCACTACCCATGCAGTTGGCAGTGTGTGCTGCTGTCACTTCTCTGCTTGGCAGTGCATGCACCCATGGCTTGGGCACTGTGTTCTTCCTGACTGTGGGTGATGGCTGTACATGCCTGTGAATCAAGAGCTGTGCACGTGTTGTTAGCAGTGAGCAATGGTATCTGCAGCCGCACTACTTTTCTCCCTTTGTATCTCTATCTTTCTTCTGCTGCTGCTTCTGCTTCTTCTTCTGCTTCTGCTTCTGCTGCTTCTTCCTCTCCTTCTCCTCCTCCTCCTCCTTCTCCTTCTCCTTCTCCTTCCTCCCCTTCATCTTCCTCTTCTTCCTTCTTCTTCTGCCTCCTCCTCTTCCCCCAACCACTTCCTTCCTAGAAGAATGTTTCAACAAAAACAATTAAAATCAGGCCTGAGGTGGGTGATTTTAATCTGTGGCCCTCAGGCCTGGTTTTAATTGTTTTTGGTCAAATATTCTTCTACGTGGTATAACACTGGTCTGTCCACTTGCTGTATAAAGGTAATTCGTGGTTGCTGTGAAGCTGAACACTGTGACACTGATGTGCCAAATGTGATAATGGTTACCCATGGTGGACAGTGTTTGGTGGAGCTTCTCCTCCTTCCCCTCTTCCTCCTCCTCCTACCACTTCTTCCCTCCTCCTTTCCCTCTTCCTCCTCTTCTCCTCCCCCTCCACTCTCCCGCCTCCTCCCGTTTCTTCTTCTTTCTCCTCCCCTCCTCCTCCTCTTTTTCCTCTCTTCCTCCTCTTCTTCCCCTTCTCCCTCCCCTCTCCCTCCTCCTCCTCCGTCTTCCACCTCCTTTCCACCCCCCCAGCTTGTGGGTGCCCACAACCATCTCCACATTACCCAACCACACTAGCGACTCTTTCTGCCTCACCTGCTAGTCACAAGATGCCACCCACTCTAGGTTCATGGCAAATGGTAGTCAACAGCTGTCCAGCTGCCTTCAGCTTCCCTACATGACAGCGAACCTGCATTCACAATACCACATCTTACCAAACTTGTCTGGAGAAAGGTGATGGTACCACATTGATGCCAGATTGGTGATCAGAACAGGGTGCCAACCTCACCTGTCTGGATATATGAGAACAAGCAAAGCCAAAAATTAGGATGAAGTAAATGAAAATACAAGTTCAACAAATACAATAACACCACAATGTCTAAGAGACAGCAGGAAATGTCAAAGCACACACACACGCACGTGTACACACACATACAAACTTGGCAAGGTATCCCAAACATGTAAGCAAAACAAAGGACTAGAAAATCTAAAAAAAAAAAAAAAAAGAAAATCTGGAGAAGTAAATTAGCAAAACTTTCTCATAAGGAATTTAAAAGAAATGTAGTTCTCTAAAAAGGTAAGAAGAGAACAAACAAACTAGGGGGAAAATCATCGCATAAAATACTAATTTCTAAAATCTATAGAAAATCTCAACCTGAACAACTAAAGGTGAATGATCCAGTTAAGTGGCCTAAGGACATGAGAAGACAATTCAGACGCTATGAAAACAAACTTAAAAGCCAACCAAGAATAGAAAACAAACCCAAACTGAGCATTAATTTCACTGCAGCAATGACAGCGAAGTTTTATAATGCAGTGGACAAAGTGTATAGAGAGATTGGTACCCTCTCACATGGCTAGTGGAACTCTAAATCAGTACAATCACTCTGGAAAGCAGTTTCGTCATCTCTTAAAGAGTTGGAAATGGAAATATCACATGATCTATCAATGATGACAGAAGAATAAGTGCCTTTGTATTGTCTTGTTGGAGTAGAGTACTGAATACCCCAGGGACTGCCAAATATTTTACATTATTTTTTTAAAAAAACTCTCTTGGAGGAAGTGCAATCAAGTGCTTCTTAGAGTCAAAGATAATTAAACTTCATAGACTTTGGCACGTTATCAGGGGTGAAAAGGCATCATGCTGGAAATGATGAAGGATCAGAGAAAAAGAGGAAGACCTTCAACAAAACGGACTGATACACTGACTGAAACAATGGAATTAAGTATATCAGATCCTGAAGATCGCACAGGACAGGGCAAGGTCCAGACATGTTGTTCATAGGGTTTTCTATGAGTTTTAGTTGACTCAAGGGCACCTAACGACAACAACAGCAGCAATTGCATTACTAGGTGAATATCCTAGAGAACTAAGATTTGCTCCACAATGTGTATATTACACTCATGTTCATGTCAGCATTACTCATAATAGCCAAATGATGGAAACAATCTAAGTGCCTGTGGATGAATGAATGAAGATGAACAGGTATGGGAAGGAATATAATCATGAATGTAAGTTTGTGTGTGTGTGTGTGTGTGTGTGGAGAGAGAGAGAGAGCGAGAGAGCGAGAGAGAGAGAGAGAGAGCGCGGGCGCGAGAGCACGCGAGAGAGCGAGCGAGAGCTCTTATGACTTAGTGGTAACAAATTGTACTGTTAACCGAAAGACATGTGGTTCAAATGCCAGCTGCTCTGAGGGAGGAAGGTGGATAGTCTATTCTAGTGTGATTTACTGACCAATTGCCTCCAAAAACCCACTGGAGGGACAGCAATGAGTCAATTTCAACTCGACTGTACATAATAACAAATATATTAATAATGGTTCAATACGGGTGTTCACCTCATATATGATTTAGAATCTTTGAAAACCTGCTGGAGGGTCAGCTATGAGTCAGTTGCAACTTGATAGCACATAGCAACACAGCAACATATATCGCTGTAGCTATACAAAGAGTTGTGCTTCCAACCTAAAGGCACATAGTTCTAATCCACTAGGGAGAAAAATGGACAATCTCATCCAGTATGACCCCTGTTTCTGATAATCCAGGTCAGCTATGAGGTGGCTCCACATCCATGACACGTAACAACAACAGTAACAACATCTCTCTCTCTCTTTCATCTATATCTATATC
>NW_006399888.1:5731299-5733434 GCF_000299155.1 Elephantulus edwardii | reverse complement strand
CTCATTCTACAACAGTGGCACCATATAGCATTTGTCCCTTTGTGACTGAGATACCTCACTCAGCATAATGTCCTCCAGGGTCACCCATTTTGAACCAATGGAAATTTTTAAACTCACAATATATAATAGAAAATGTTAAGAACATTGATTTTGCATATAAGAAAGTCATTATCATTAATTGCTATTGTGACATTTCACGCCATGCAATATTCTCTGGTTCTGTTGCAATGATTAGTTTTTGGTACCATGTAGAGACACTGCGTTAATGTAATACAGTGTCTGAGATTCCACTTATTCTCCATGTTATTAATCATTTATTGTGATCCACACAGTCAAATATTTTTGAATAGTTAATAAAATATAATAAACACTTTCTGGTAGTCTCTGCTTTTAGCCAAAATCCTCTGATGTTAGAAACAATATTCCTCATCCCATGGCCTCTTCTAAATCCAACTAGAATTTCTTGCACTTCCCTAGGCATGTCAACCACTTTCTAATTCATCTTCAGCAAGATTTACTTGCATGTGACATTACTACATGATTTAAAATCAGAAAAGGGTGTGTCATGGTTGTATCTTTTAGCTACACCTATTCAGCTGACACCATGAGCTAATAATCTGAGAAGCTGGAGTAGATGAAGAAGATTGTGGTAACAGGGTTGGAGGAAAAATGACCAACAACCTATTATATGCAGATGACACAGGTCGGCTTATTGAAAGAGAAGAGGATTTGAAGTGCTTATGAAAGAAGATAAAACATCCCACTAGCATGGACTGCACATGAACATAAAACAGAAACATAAACAAAAACCTCCAAAAGATCCATAAATCCTCACAACTGACCATGATAAATGGGGAAAAGATTAATGTTGTGAAGTTTTCATTTTACTTGGAGCTACCATCAACACTTGTGGATTCAGTAATCAAGAAGTCAAATGATGTATTGCTTTTAGAACTCTTTAAAGTGCTTTAGAGAAAGGAAGGATATTACATTGTAGACTAATGAGTGCCTGATCCAAACCATAGTGTTTTCAATTGTTTCATATACATATTAAAGTTCTACAACAAATACGAGCATTATATTGAGTGAACCAACTCAGTCTCATAAGCATCAATACTGCATGTAACCACTATTGTATTGTAAAAGTAGAAGGATAACTGGTAAAATACGTACAGGGAATGAAAGGGAGAGCAGAAGGGTGAAGATGAGTGAGGGTGAAACCATGGGGTTGCACATTTTGGTGGGTGAAGGGGGATGGTGAAGGAAATGGGAAGGATCAGTCAGGGACCTGAAAGGATTGGGTAATGATGGGAAAGATCCAATGGTGATTGATTTTATAAAACATAATGCGTGAGAATGATTGTATGAAACACAATATGAGTGAAGAATACTGTGAAACACAATGTATACAAACCAATGTAGTTGTTATGTGCTGTTTAGTTGCCTAAAACTCATAGAGACCCTATGTACAACAGCCCTAAACCCTGCTCTATCCCCTGTCAGTTTTACTGTCTCTGATACACCTATCCCCATTACCCAAGTCACTGAATCAATCCACCTCATGCAATAGAAAATAAAAAAAAATACAAATAAAGTAATGTCTTTTAATTGTGATGATGGCAAAGAATATCGAATGCCCTGTGAACTGCCAAGAGAATCTGTTTTAGATTAAGTGCAGCCAGAGGGCTCTTTAGAGGTGAAGTTAGGGGACTTTCCTGTTATCATGCTTGGAAAAGTGGGGAGACAGCAGAGACCCTCATTGAGTTAGATTAATGTGGTGACAGCAGTGGTGGGCAAAGCAGAGGTTATGAGGACGATACAGGATAGGGGAGGTCACTATGTGTACACGTCTTCTCAACAGCACAAGGATAAACGTTCTCAAACATAACTTTATTTCTCTATTAAGAAATTAATTTTTTTTCCAGAATAGAGGTCACCATTTCAAAATTATCTTGTTCTTTGTGGCCTAGTGGCGTGTCTCTGGAGATGAAAAAGTGAGGAAAAATGGAGTTGCTTTCATAGTTAAAACAGTCATTGCTAGATCTGTCTTGAAGTACAATATTGTCAGTGACAGGATAATATCTATACGCATACAAGGAAGTCCAGTGAATACCACTATCATTCAAATATATGCA
>NW_006399888.1:5709300-5726958 GCF_000299155.1 Elephantulus edwardii | reverse complement strand
AGAGAAGTGCAGCAATGAATGAATGGAAATCCAAATTCTCTGTAAATGTTCATTAAAATTATTAAAAAAAAGATATAGTGTAGCACACTGGGGGTAAAATTCTTAAAAGAAATTCTTCAGGAAATGAGTCACTAGCATGGAACTGAGGATCACAATCTTGGAGACCATCTAGACCAACTGACATAACGTTGTCCACAAAGGGAATGTTCTACAACCCATTTGGATACGTAGGAACTGGAGTCTTAAAAGCTTAGGAGAGGACATCTGATATGCAACTATTGGTCTCTCCTAAACTAGAGTAAAACATAATGAAGACAAAATCTTAAAAAAAAAACCCCACAACAATCTAAAGTACTTACAGGAAATAAATGGATAGATAATGAACATAGCACCGGTATAGGAGAAGGGAGGGACTGTCTGAAAGGAATGGATGATTAGGTTTTATATGTATGACAACAGTTTGGAATAAGGTGTGCATTACAAAGTGAACCTAGTGAATCGTGGGAATAGAAAGGTAAATGGGGGCGGGGGATACGTATCAACAAATGAATGAAAATGCAAACTTTCTGTAAGCTTTTACTAAAATCCCAATTATATTTTAAAATACTGATGCTAATGGACCATGTAAGAAACTTAAGTCTTCCATATTGATTGAAGTTCAACATCAAGTAAACAAAAATTCTCACCACTGGTCTAGTTGGCAGCACCATGTTAGAGGGGGTTAGATCCAGTTTGCTTGGATCCACAATCAACACTCTTGGTACCAGCATCCAGAAAGTAAAAAGATGAACTACACTGAGAAAATCTCCTATCAAGTACCTCTTCAGATTACTGAAGAGCTATGATGCCAGTCTAGAACCTAAAGTTCATCTGATCTAAGCCATGGTCTTCCCAATTACTGGCTATGCATTAGAAAGCTGCACATTGACTAAGGATAGAAGAAGAATCAATGCTCTTGAGCTGTGATGCTGAAGAAGAATATTGAACATACCATGGACTGTTAAGAGAACAAACATGTCTCTACTGTAGAAGATGAAACCAAGCTGCTCCTTAGAGGCAAGGAATTGAAGCTCCGTCTCACATACTTTGTTGCCTGCAGGACCAGTCCTTGGAGAGGGACATCAAATTTGGAAGGGTGGAGGGACAGCACAAGAGAGGAAGAACCTGGATGAGATGTGGGTATAGGTGTGTAAGAAACGGTGACATTGGATTAAGACAGAGCAGAGATCAGAGCTGTTGTACATAGTGTCACAATGAGTCACAAATGACTCGACAACAATGCAAACCACTGGCTTCCATTGGCTTGAAATCAGAAGAACTAGATGGTACTTATCTACTACTACCTCTCCCTCTAATCAGAATCAGAATCAGAATAGAAGGTTCTGAACAGAGAGGGAGGGGGAAAAGAAGAAAAAAGTAGAAAAGTATTAAAAAAAAAAAAGCTGGCTTATTGATGTGATAGAGATGAATAGAATGCCGTTGAATACCCGTCAGGTCTGAAACAGAACCCATTTCTGAGGATAAACTTTCAATCAAACAGTAAACAGTTTTATGAATTAAATCACAACACTGGGGAAAAACAAGCATCTGACTCAGCACAATCAAATGTATGAGATCAGAGGGGCAGAATTTGTTCAAAATAAAAACTCAGAAAGAATGAGCAGGCAAGAATGAAGGGACTGAGAGCCCAGAAAAAAAGGAGAATAATACTGGTAAATTGAGAAAATTGCAATTAATGTCATGACTAAAATGTGTATTAGTTGTTGACAAGAAAACTAATTTACTCTGCAAACTTTCACTAAATCTATACAGCTGTAATAATTATAGTAATATATTCCTAATGAGGCTTTTTTCAATGTCATATAAGAAGCAGTAATTGTTAAAAAACTATTATGTTCTAGAATCATCCAAATATCTCCTGTTGTTGTTGTTAAGTGCTGTTGAGTCATAGCGACCCTTTGAAGGAGAGTCCTCAACACTTGAGTGCCTTTCATCCTTTCTCCAGGTTCATAGGGTTTCCGGAGGCAAGCTATTACGGAAGTGGATGCCACTCCTCCTTCCAAGCTAAATATCTCATGTTGTTGTTGTTTAATGCATACATATAGTTTTTATTAGAGGGAAAGCCAGAACAAATGTTTAATTTTGTAGAAACCACGTTGATACACAAAGTCAAAAGGAAACTATCATCTGTTGACATTTATCCTCTGTCTAAAAATGTTGTTGCTGTACCACTGAGTCGGAACCAACTCAGAGCCTACCCTCCTGTGCGTTTTCAGAGGAAGTTAATTACATGGGAGGAAATTGCCCATCGTTCTTCTGTGGAGTAGCTGGTGGTTTCGAACTGTGTGGCTTCAGGATTGAAGTTCAGCTTTTTGCCTCTAGGTGAGTAAAAATAGGCTGCTATTTTTCTTCTTTTTTTTCTTTTTTTTTTTAAAAAAAAACACACCAAGCACAACAAACCAATCCTAGGAATGGATTTGAGCTATGCATTTCCAAACAGTCTCTTGTTTTTATGTTCCTGTCTCCTTTTACTAAGGCTTTACTTAACCGAGCCAGCATTGCTGAGGGGTTCAAACAGTTAAGAAGTTGACTATACATGGAAAGAGTAGCAGCCCGGAGGCACCCAGAGATACCTCAGCAGGACGTCCAGCCAGTCTACCTTGGAAAGAGCACAGCCTTACACTGACTTACGGGGGGGGGGTCCTTGTGAGCAAGAAATAGTAGACTTCACAGTAACCCCACACGTGTAACCCCACATACAGGCAATGGGCTTGAGCTCTGCTGAGATCCCGGGGATACTCCAGGATTAATGCTCCAATCTGATGTCCATTCGGTCATTTAAAGTCTTCGATCACTCCACAGCAACAACATAAAATGAGAAGATTCCATGTGTGAAAACGGTTTACGAGAAATCTGGATTATAGAAGACAGCTTCATCGGGGGGTGGGGTGGGGTAAGACAGACACACTTGTCATGATTTTCTCCCTCAATATTTGAGGATATAGTAGAAGCTGTGTTATCCGAGTGTGTTCCAATAGCACTAACACCTGGCCAGGTGGTTAACAAAGTCTTAGGAACAGATCAGAGTGTGGTGTTTCCACTCTGCACAGTAAAAGCCTCAGGTATCTGCCTGTTATTTGATATAAAAAGGCAAACCTGCACCAGTCATCCAGTTGATATATATGACCGAGATTTTGAGCTGCTAACACTTTGGCCTGTTACGTCAAGGCATCTGAGAGTTGAAAGCCTGGGGAAGTCATGTTTTTCTTTTCTGGTTTTTTTTTTCCCCTCCCATCTTTTATAATCCCATGGTAAACATTAAGCAGACAGCATTTCTTGCTTTGAGCATTACAGGAGGAAAAAAAAAAGATTGAATTTGAAAAGCCTGCTAGTACGCTTTGGGGATTTTAGAAAGTGTCGTTTGGCCGGGAGCTACCATTCTGTGGCCTGGATCCGAGGGAAGCCGCCCGGCCTCATTCATAACTTCACAGCTACTGCAAATATCAGCTGATGAATATTTATGTTATCCCTGGCTTAGACCCGAAAGACAAACAGGGGGAAAAAAAAACGAAAGTTAGGAAAAGGTCGTCTGAACTCTGTGGGATTTTTTACCAATACTTTCCATGTGTGTGCGGTAGCCCTGAATGAAGTCATTTTCTGAGGGAGCCTCGGAGGGAAAACAGAGTCTGTTCATTAGCCCTCCACACTCTGTTTGAACCTGGATCCTTCCCTGGGTCCTGAAAGGGAAACCCTCTCTCTTCACTCACACACACTAGGTACAGAGCTACCTCATTATTATTCTTATTTGGTAAATTGTTGCAAATTGCTCCTCAACCTATAGCATAACAACTTTAATGGTTCAAAGAGCAAAGCAGTGAAACAGAGCTTCTTAAAAAAACACCCCGTCTATCTATGTATATGTGTATGTATATGTATATGTATATGTATATGTATATGTATATGTATATGTATATGTATATGTACACAGACCACACACACATTAATTCCAGGCCAGATTTGATATTTTACTGAATTTAATAAAATTATTTATATGTATATACAAGTAATATATTGACACAATGCCACTATCATACTTGAGCAAACTTTAATATATGTGAAAGATTTGAGTCATCTCATGAAAATATATCTGAAGTTCCACAATAGGATACACACACACACACACACACACACACAGAGAGTAAAATCTTGATCACATGAGGCTTATTGTTTAAATTCTTTATTCTTCCTTCTAATTTTTCCTTTGCATATTAACTCCATTTATGTTTTGTAACATCTTTCAAAAAATCAGCCCACTGTCGTATAGTCAGAACTGACTTATAACTGACCCCTAATGGGTTTTTCCGAGACTACAAATTGCCCAGGAAGAGATTGCCCAACTTTCTCCTATGGTGTAGCTGATGGATTTGAACCACTTCCCTTTGGATTGCTTCTTACAGCTACTTACCTGTTAGGTCACCAGAACTCCCCTTAACATCTCTACCACCTCCAAACTGACCCAGCTCAGCACTGATTAGGGAGTCCAAATCATAGCAACCCATGTAACAGAGTAGAACTGTCTTGTACGATTTTCCTGGTTGTCATCTTTGCAAAAGGGAACGGTCAGGTCTTTATCCTGCTGAGTGGTTGTTGTTGTGTCGTGTACTGGGTTATGGAATCGACCCATAGCTGATGCTCTGGAGAGTTTTCAGAGGCAGTAAATAGAAAGAGAGATAGTCCATGTTTCTCTGGTAGAGCTGCTGGTGGAGCCAAACCAGTTTCCTTTGTGTTGGCAGCTCAATTCATTATCACTTACCCGTCAGAGTTCCCTTGCAGAGCGGCCAATCACCAATCTTTCGGTTAGTAGCTGCATGCATTAACCAGCACATCAGAGTTCCTAAATTGGCAAAAAGGAGGAGGGAATCCCAAACAAAAACCAGGAAAATGTTCCCGTCTCTGTTACTGGATTTAGTTCAAGAAAGAAGCCTCAAAAAATTAACAAAAATAAAATGTACGGCTTCTTTGCACATTTCAGTTATAGGGACTCGTGAGATTTCTCATTCTCGTGGAGGAGCAGGTGACTGTAATGAGGAGCCACGTAGGCACTTTACTAAGCTGAGGTAAAAGTGATTGATGAAGGAATTCTTCCAGAAGAAATGCGTAAGGAAGACTGGGAAACCAGACGCAGAAAGCTAGATGGCGTGCGTGTGAAATTCCAACTTCAGCCTGATTCAGTAAGGAACTCCAAACCATACGTGCTACCTTTGAACTTACCGTATCCTTGGAAAGAGGTGGACTTTCCTACTCCTGCATCAAGTCAAGTACTTGCTAAGTGTTTCTCACTACTAGTCGTGTTAGGGGAAGACATGGGATGACCAGCTGCCCTAAGTTCACTCAGGATTGTTCTGATTTGAGTATGAAAATCCTGCATACTGCCCAAAAGCTGGTCACCTTTGAGGACAGTGTATTGCCAGGCATTCTGCATCTCTGGTTAGCCAGGTGGCTTCAGAGAGGCAGGGTCAGCCTTCTCAAGAGGTCTATTCATCCTGGTGGATCAGTATACAGACATGGCAGGGCGGAGTGGTTTTGAGGGTTCCTGAGTGGAGCTCATGCATGTTCTCTACAACAGCCAGCTCCTGCTTTTCATGCAACTTGATGCTGGGAGGGTCTATTGTGGTTGTGGAATTGGGAGCAGGAATTATAGGTAACAATACTATTTAGTTACTACAAAAAGGTCTTTGTCATGGTGGGATTTAAGGACTATGGCATGTAGGTTTAGGGCTGGTCAAGTATCACAAGCAGATTTGTGAAGACGGTGTTAATGCTTACTTAAAAGATTGTGAAGATGGTGTTAATGCTTGCATGAAAGATTGTTTACAACTAGTGCTTTGAAATGAACACAGAGGATTTGAACAACCTATTTCTAGATATGCAAAGACATATGGTTCAAATCCGCCAGATGCTTTACTGGAGAAAGATGAGCAATCTTCTCCTGTTTGATTTGTTGCCTCCGAAAACCCATTGGAGGGTCAGATGTGAGTGGTGGTTTCAGTTCTATGGTACACAAGTCATAGCTGAACTCCCACTGGGTTTTCAGAGGCTGTAAAATTGCATGTAAAGAAATCGCCCAACTTTCTTTGGCAGTGTAGCTGGTGGATTCAAACCACCTGCCTTCAGGTCGGCAGTGTAACTCTTCACCCACTAGAGCAGCAGAGTTCTCTAGAGATCACATGGGAAGAGGTAGTAAGCAACTGCCCTTAATTAATAAGTTATCATTAATAATAATTAATAAGTTATCATCAACATGTTGCTTCCCACGATGTTGTAATGTCTAGTTCTGAAGGAGTGTAATTCACAGGGCGGTCACTCTAATGTTTCTTTTACTTTGCCCTTTAAGAGTTAAGAATGATTGTCCAAAGTAAACAGTGAATAATCTGTAAAATTCCTCTTGGTCTTATGTTCCTCTCTTGGCATATAAAAATAAAAGCAAGACTTCTTTTCTTCTCTCTTGTCTCATAAAAATGAAAGGGGATGAGTGAACACTGGCCAGTTTACTGGCGTTAATAGGTATGATGTGAATGGTATGAATGTATTTAACATAATAAATCTTCAGTGACAGCTGCATCATGTCTCACACCTGGCTCTTTAGTTGTTTTTCAAGTTCTCTGATGTTTTCCTTCATGAATGTTGCTCATCTTCCCCAGGTTTCATGGAGTTGAACCACCTAGAACACTTAGTATAAGGGCCATTCTCTATCACATTATATTACCAACATGGAAGAATATTCCAAACTACTAACTGTTGATTATTGGTTAGGATAAACCAGAAAAAGGAGTAACGAATTTTAGCTGAAGGTGGGTGATTTTAATCTGAGGCCCTCAGTCCTGGTTTTAATTATTTTTAGTCAAACAGTCTTCTAAATGGTACAAGCCTGGTCTGTCCACTTGCTGCATAGAGGTAACTCGTGGTTGCTGTGGTGCTAAACACTGTGACACTGATGTGTCAAATGTGATAATGGTTACCCATGTTAGACAATATTTGGTGGAGCTCCCTGATTAAAACAAGCTTGGAAGCAGGAGTGGTATCCACTTCTGATATAGCTTGTCTCCTGAAACTCTATGAACTTGGAGAAATGATGAAAGTTATACAAGTGTTCAGGTCTTTCCTTCATAGGGTTGCTATGAGTCATCTATGACTCGATGGCACTTAACAACAACAACAACAACAACAACCTGTAAAAGTATATCTGGGAATAAAAGTATATCTGCAGAACATTGTAGGGGCATGAGAAGGAAAGCCATTTCCTTTCTACTTTTAATTCCTAGACAAAAGAATCAGAGTGCAACTTGGGTAATTTATTCTTTTTCCTTACTTTGTCCCATGTACTTTGAACATGTTGTAAGGAGATGCCAGTCTTTGCAAAAGGACACTATGTTGGACAAATGTAGAAGGTCAAAGAAGGAGAAGATGGATTGGCACAATGACACCATGAGATACCAGAGTGTGTGACAAAGGCACAGACTGGGACAGAGCTCAGCTCTGTTGTTCATAGGGCCACAGTTAAGTCGTTGATGGCACCTAAAAAAAACAATAACAAAGTTTTTCTAAA
Source organism: Elephantulus edwardii (assembly GCF_000299155.1). Taxonomy (NCBI): domain Eukaryota; kingdom Metazoa; phylum Chordata; class Mammalia; order Macroscelidea; family Macroscelididae; genus Elephantulus; species Elephantulus edwardii. The sequence continues at coordinate 5,719,352 of NW_006399888.1, read as the reverse complement.
TGTTAGCTAGGTTACTGTTTGGTCATGACCTCGAATTATCAGAGAGCCTTGTCCAAAAAAATACTGCATTGTATTTCTGAACAATGTACTGTTCTTCTTAAATCTTTATTATTTGGAGATCATACCAAGTAGAAATGAGTGTGGAAATATATTAAGAAATATTATTCATTAAAACCTTTGAAACTTGGAAAAAAAAACACACCACAAAAACAAACCCAACAGTACTACCTTAACCTATTATTGTTCAAGCCACCACTGCAATTAATGACTAGAATGCTCTTTGGATAATGCAGGGAGATTGAGATGTTACATCATAAGAGGAATAAAGATAATAGCTGATAATGAGACAGAGATAAAAACAGAGATATTGTTTCTGAACGGAATTTCCTGGACAGAACAAACAAATGAGGTGTGGATGGCTGACCCAAATACTAGGGGTTCTGTATGGAGCAAAGTGCTACTCTGATAGATACGGGGTCACCATGAGTTGGTGTAAGTTCTATAGCAACTAGTTTACAGGTTTTTCTAGCGAGTATTTACTATGAATACTTCCAAAGAGCAAAGAGATGGATGGCAGCAACTTCACCAAGACTGAGAATGCCTGAACTCCTAATACCTATAGAGAAAATTACGCTCTGGTGGCATAATCTGTAGGGAGCTGTGTTGCTTTGGGTTACCAACGGTCATGCCTCTCTGTCAGTTCGAATCTGCCAGAAGCTCTGCTGGAGAAAGATGGGCAATTTCCTTTTGTGTGATCTACAGGCTCAGAGACACAATGAAAGTTAAGCTATGAATTGGTTCCAATCCAATGGCAGTGTGTGAGAGAGGGGGGACTAGCACTCATTGAAATTTTATCTTTAAATATAAAAAGCATAGGTTAAAAAAGGAATATGTTTGTGATCTTCTAGCTTTTGATTTAGAGTTTGCTCTAGTATGTCAGCTACAGGTTAAGCAGTAGATGTGTCTCTTTATTATATGACTGAGGGGAGAGAGGTGACTCAAAGGAATAATGAGAAGATTCTGATTCATCACACCTGGGGACACCCCCCACCCTTCGATATCTGTAAAATGAACCCCCATGATCTTGAGACCAAAAGAACTCAGAGGATCCTGGCTACCAGTGCTGACCACTTTAATGAGATTCAGAATAGAGAAAGAGAAAAACACGGAACAAAACGAAAAACTATAAAATGGCCTGGCTTGCTAGTCTGATGAAGGCTGTGGAACCTCTGAGGTTCGGGCCCTTTGTCATCCTTTGAATATGACCTAATTTCATCCTTGTGACTCAGATTTCAGCCATGCAATAGGTCTGCAGGTTATGAAAGATTTAAGACTGAACTTACATGCAAATATAATTGATTCCTTTTCAAAACTTTAAAAAATATTTTATTTATTTTTTTTTAATTATATTTTATTAATTTTCATATACATTTACAGAGATTTTGGGCTTCCACTCATTCATTGTTGCACTATTCTCTCTACCCTCCTCCCAGTTTGTTCTTGTCCAAATGCCACAGTGCTTGTCGAAGCCAGTTCTGATTAATCTTCTTTGTCAGTGTATCCTTTGCCATTCCCTATCACTCCTCCCTGAGAGAGACTTCACCCTGAGTCATAAGGAAAAGGGGACGGCGTATTCTCTTAGCTACTTCCTGCTGAAAAGGGACGCTGTGGGTTTCAGGGTGAAGATCTTCTCTCACTACTCTAAAGGGACCCTTTGGCAGTAGGAAACACATAGACTATTATGGAGACTGATTTTGGAATTCAGATGCACTCTTGTTGATTGTGCTTGGCTGTACATGTACATATCCTTCAAGATGTATATGGGGGTGTTGCAACCTAGAAGACACAAATTTGACTAACAAGTTATAAGTACATGAGTCCAAAAATTATGGAAAAGTAAAAGAAAAGATTCTTTCATTGTTTTACAAACCCTCCCCCAGGTCCTCTCCACCATGCAGCCCTCGCTCTAGTCTCCTGTGATGACAGAAATACCCAGTTACATCTCTCTTTTAGACGGTTCTCTCCCTCCTCTGCTTCAGTGCAGTATACATTATTGAACCCATCTTACTCAGTGTCTCCCTAACCCCAAGGACGGTCCCATTCTACAACAGTGGCATCATGTAATATTTGTCCTTTTGTGACTGGAATATTTCACTCAGCATAATGTTCTCCAGAGTCAACCATTTTGAATAATATTGCATGAGTTCCTTGTTTTTTAATGCAGCATAGTATTCCATTGTGCGAATATACCACAGCTTCTCTAGCCATTCGTTTGTTGATGGGCACTTAGGTTGTTTCCAACTCCTTGCTATTGTGAACAAAGCTGCAATGAACATGGGTGTGCATATATCTGCTTGGATGTCAGCTATGGTCTCTTCAGGGTATATTCCCAGTAGTGGAATTGCTGGGTCAAATGGTATCTCTATTTGCAACTTTTTGAGAAAGCGCCATACTGCTTTCCACAGGGGTTGCACCATTTTACACTCCCACCAACAGTGAATCAGGGTTCCAGTTTCTCCACAACCTCGCCAGCATTTGTTGCTTGCTGTTCTGTTAAATTTTGCTATTTTGACTGGGGTGAAATGATATCTCATAGTTGTTTTAATTTGCATCTCTCTTAGGGCTAGGGATTTTGAGCATTTCTTCATGTGTTTGTTAGCCATCTGAATGTCGTCTTCGGTGAAGTGCCTGTTCATATCCTGTGCCCATTTTTCTATTGGATTCTTTACCTTTATCTTGTTGTGGTGCTCAAGTATTTCATAAATTCTGGATATAAGTTATGTTGCTTTGTTTACAAAGTTCATATACATTGTGTTTCACTATATTCTGCATTCATATTGTATTTTGTACACTCATTTGCATGTATTATGTTTTATAAAATTAATTACCATTGGACCTTGCCCATCATTATCCTGCCTTTTTAGGTCCCTGCCAGATCCTCTCTATTTCCTTTACCCCTCCCTTCACCCACCAAATTATGCAACTCGATGGTTCCACACCTACCCATTCTCATCCCTCTGCTCCCATTCCTTACCCCCTTTTTGTCCCTGTACATGTTTTACAAGTTATCCTTCTATTTTAACAATAATGGTCTTATGCAGTATTTGTTCTTATGAGACTGAGCGAGTTCATTCAGCATACTGCTCTCCAGTGTCTCCCAGATTATGTAGTATTTTTCTAAATCTTTGCTTCTGAGAGCTGCATAGTATTCCATTTGTGAATGTACCACAATTTCTCAATCCATTCAATTCTGGTTGGACATTTGGGATGTTGTCATGATCTTGCAATGGTGACTAATGCTCCGATGAACATTGGTGTACAAATCTGCATTTGTGCCTCAATTCTAATTTCCTTGAGATATATTCCTAGTAGTGGAATAGCTGGGTGCTAAAGAAGAGTGTTGAATATACTGTGGACTGCTAGGAGAACAAACAGGTTTGTTCTGGAGAGGATGAAACCAGGCTACTCCTTGGAGGCAAGGATTCTAAAGCTTTGTCTGACAAACTTTGTGCATGTTGCAAGGAGGGACTAGTCCTTGGAGAGAGACATCATGTTTGGGAGGGGTGGAGGGACAGCACAGAAGAGGAAGACCCTTGATGAGATGGATTGATTCAGTGATGGGAGCAATGGGAATAGATGTGTCAGAGACAGTGAGTTTGGGACAGGATAGAGCAGGGGTTAGGGCTCTTGTACATTGGGTCACTATGAGTCGCAAGTGACCCAACAGCACACAACAACAACAACAACAGCAATACCTCAGTTTCTCCTATGCTTCTCTGTAGTTAACCTCTCTCTTCATTCACCAGCAATCACTGGCCTTATTTTTTCCAGAATGTTGCTGCATAAATGGAGTTATATAATCTTTTAACATAGTCTTCTTTTACTTAATGATGCATCTTCTTTTACTTAATAATACGTATGAGATTCATTCCTCTTGTTCATTAAACAACACAATTTTTTTTTAAATTGCCGAGTGGTATTTCATTGTAGGTCACTTTACTAATCACTTTATATATTGCGAGTTATATATATTGTTTCCAATTTGAAGTGATTATTAAATAATACTGGCAATTGTAAAGAATAACAGATAATGTGTGATATAAAATTGAAAAAGATGTGTGGCAGGGTTGTAGCATTTCATCACACTTACATGATCTGTATTCTGGGCAAATAATCTGAGAATCTGTAATATATGAAGAAAAATGTGGCATCAGGAAGACCCAACAATCTGCACCATGCAGCTGGCACAACTTTGTTTGTCAAAACCAAAGATAACTTTATGTATGAACTCCTGAAGGTAAATTACTACAGCCTTAACGATGAATTCTACCTGAGTGGGAAGAAAACGTTCTCACAACCAGGTTCATAAAGCACATCATGATAAATGGTAGAGAAATTGAAACTGTCAAGGATTCCATGATAATGTTGTTGTTGTTGTTGTTATGTGTCATCGAGTTGCTTGCGACTCATAGCGACCCTATGTACAACAGCTCTAAACTCTGCTCTGTCCTGTGCCAATCTCATTGCCTCCAACACACTCATCCCGACTGCCCCAGTCACCATCAAGAATTCACATCCATGGGAGCCGCTGCCAGTGCATCGAATGACATATCAGGCAAATCTATAGCATATTTGAAATCCTGAATAAGAAAACCCAAAACATAAAAAGCAAAGATGGGAGGGGGGAGAAAAAAAGCAATTATAAGTTGGTCCTGGAGAGAGTGAGGCCAGGCTGCTCCTTGGAGACAAGGATTCTGAATCTTTGCTTGACATACGTTGGACATGTTGCAAGGAGGGGACCAGTTCTTGGAGAGGGAAGTCATGCTTGGGAGGGTGGAGGGACAGTGCAGGAGAGGAAGACCCTCGATGAGAGGGATTGATTCAGTGACTGGGGTAATAGGGATAGGCATGTCGGAGACATTAAGATTGCTAAGGGAAAGAGCAGAGTTTAGGGCTTTTGTACATAACAACAAACAGCAACAACATGGCATTTGGAAGGCTAAGATATGCCTGATTCCAACTATGATAGTTTCCTATCACCTCAAATAAATGTGAAAGCTGGTCAGTGAGAAAGAAAGACTGAAAATTGATTGACCCATTTGAACTATGGTGTTGGAAGAAGAATATTGAATGTGCATTGAACTGAAGAATACATGTTCATACACGTTTCGCTAATTATCTTACTATTTCTACTATAGTGATCTTATGCAGTATTTGTCCTTATAAGACTGAGTTAGTTCACTCAGCGTAGTGCTCTCCAGTCTCTCCCATGTTATGTAGTAATTTTCAAAATTATTGTTCCTAAAAAAAAAAAATAAATAAAATTATTGTTTCTGAGTGCTGCATAGTATTCCAACTTGTGCATGTACCATAATTAAAGAGCGCACTCTTCAATGACTTAGATTGACATAGTCAATGACAAAACAGTCTTGAAGATAGCAGTGACTGTGAGGGTGGCAGAGGCCCAGGCAATCTCCAGTTGGACCTGATTCAGAAGCTCACTATAAAAACATCATTTACAGCTTGCTAGGCCATATAATAAGAGTACGCCTTGCTACAGAAGAAATTTCTAAACTCTTTCTCAAAGTGGCTGTACCATTTCCAACACCTATGAGCAACGGGTGGGGTGGGGAGAAAAAGAAAAGAAAAAAAATTCTAAATGTTCTTCTTTCTTTAGTACTCTAAGTTAATTTTACATTATAGGTATTTTTATAGGTATGTAATTGTCTCATTATGGTTTTAATTTGAGTTCTAAGTACTGCTATTGAATGCTGTTGTGCTTTAATCCTTTGCCCACTTTTAAATTTGGGTTTTTTTTTGCCTTCTTATTACAGGACCTTGAAAATTCAAAATATAGTCTAGGTGTAAGTTCTTTGTTGTAGATCTGATTTAAAATATTCTTTCCAGCTGAAGGCTTTGTCTTCATTCTTTTAAAAATACCTGTTAAAGAGAAGAAACACTTTTTTAAATAACAAGGTGTTTTTTTCAAGTTCATAAAGATTTCCCCCTACACTTTACTCTGAGGGTTTTATAGTCTTTTTTAAAAAAAAATTATAACTTATAAAAAATAAAATTATTACTTATAATTTTTAGTTAATTTTAGTACAAGTTATGATATATGAATGGAAGCTGTGTGTGTGTATGTGTGTGTGTGTGTGTGATAATTGTTCCATTTATTGAAAAGTGTATATCACTCCATTGAAAACGTGCCTCTATCTCTGTTGAGAAATAATGGACTCAGTGTGGGGACTGTTTCTGGAATTTCTATTCTGTTTCATTCTGTTTTCCCTCTATATGTTCTCCAGTATCACAGCATGCTGATTGTTTTTAAACCCAGAGAATGATTTACTTATAACAGGGAGACTTGACAGTTTTTATCTCCCTTGGAGATTTCAACTAAACTTCTCAAGGTTAGCCTTTTTCTGTATAAAAAGTAGAGCTGGTGCACAGGAAAACTAATGCCTTTTTAAAGTTTAAATGGTTTTTCATAGAAAATATTCTACACTCACTATTTCTTTTCCTTTTCCTTTATATGACCCCTACTCTTCTGTCAGCTGGATTCTGGCTGAAAGCAAAGGATATCAGAAGACTGTTTATTTGAGATTTATTGACTAAGCAAAGGTATTTGACTGTGTGAATCATAACACATTTTGGTTAATAACGAGAAGAATGGGAATCCCAGAAAACTTAATTGTGCTTTTGTAAAAACTTGGTCACACAAGACCAAGAAGCTGTTGGGCAAATGCAAGGGAGTACTACATGGTTTAAAGTTAGGAATGATGTACTTCAGCATTGCATCCTTTCTCCATACCTATTTAATCTGTATGCTGTGTAACTTATTCGAGAAGCTGGACTCTATGAAGATGAATGTAGCAATAGATTTGGAGGAAGACTCATTAATAACCTTCATTTTGCAGCTGACACTTGAAGCTTGTGCTGCAGAAGGTTAAACACTACAGTCTTCAATATGGATTACATCTTAACATCAAGAAAACAAAAATCTTCACCACTGACAGGCAACATCGGGATATATGGAGAAAAAGACTGAAACTGTCAATGACTTCATCCTATCTGGTTCTGCAATCCAGGTACTTGATACCAGCATCCAGGAGATACATTTCACTGGCAAAGTCTACAACTGAGAAGTTTCCGAATTATTGAGAAGCAATGATGTCAATTTGAGGACTAAGTTGCACCTAATTCAGGCCATGGTCTTTTCAGTCACTTATTCTGCTTATGAGAGCTGGGTAAGAATAAGTACGGCAGAAGAATTGATGCCTTTGAATCGTGGTGTTGGAGAAGAGTCCTGAATACTTTATTGACTGCCAAAAGAAAAGTAAAATTGCATGTCTCGGGGAAGGTACTGTCAGTGTTCTCCTTTGAGGCGAATATGATAAAGCTTTGTCTCACATACTTTGGACATGTTGCAAGGAAAAACTATTCCTTGGAAAGGGTGGTCGTGCTTGGAAGGATGGAGGGACAGCAAAGGAGAGAAAGATACCCAATCAGGTGGATTGACACAATGATACAACAATGGACTGGAGTGTGTCGGAGACGGCACAGGGTAGGGTTCAGAGCTATTGTTCATAGGGTTGCTATGAGTTGTACTCGACTTGGAGGCCCTTAAGAAGCCTTCTCATCCGTTCTTCACTGTTCTCACTCCTCCGTAATATTCCTATATCTGGTCAGTAGATGGTGCTGTGCTGCAACACATATTTGCATTTGGTTGGCATTTTTAAGAAGCCTTGTGTCATCTGTTCATTCTATACTTACATGTTAAGAAAAGAATGTTAATTTGTTAATGGAGCCGGGATGTTCACACCGCTCCATCTTTGAGAAGAAGAACAGCAGGCATTGGTCAGACTACATAAATCAGAGATATGTCAAGACAAAGTTTTATTATTATTATTATTTTATTATTAAGAAAGAAAATTGTTTAAACACAGTTGATGGGTAGTGACCCTGAACACCCTCAAAATGTCTTAGGCTGGTGTGACATTTGAGTTGGTGTTTGTTTACTCAAGAGCCAAAACACTGATAGCTCCAAAGAACATAGCATAGGAAGCTCCTTTGATCAAAATAAAATCCAAAGTTAATATGTTAGTGAATCATACAGCCAGCTGGCTGTACTGGCTGCAATATGATTATTGTGGTGACAGCTGTTTCTACTAAGGTCTGATGGGTGGGAGTGAGGGTAGAGCTGGTGGTTGGGAGATGGGATGGAAGTGGGAGACAGATTGCAAGAATAGACTGAGAGTTCTTTAAAAATAACATCCATGAGTTTCAGACATTCTCATTTGAAGCTTATTTCCTCAAGCTACACTTAATGCTTTTCCTTCCTGAGAGAGGGGAGGTGAATTTGTATGGCCAATTTTACTTGAAATACTCCTTGATGAAGGGTGTTTAATTTCCCAACACTTTAGCAATCTGAAAAGTTTCCAGAAAGGATACAACATTTACTTATAAATAATCCAAACTGTGTCGTTCTGGCTCAGAAACTCTGAGTGTGTTGAGGACATTTACAGCTTCCTTGTAGCTTTACTGCTTTGATATGGTGGTGATCTCATCCTGGGATTCCCATTTATAAAACAGTGTTATAGTGTTTTATTGTTTGGCAAGGTAGTTTTATAAATGTGTGTAATTATCTCTTTCCTTAAGAATGGAGCTAGAGAAGGCCATTAAAAAAGAAACTCATAGATTATACATACCTTTTTCCTTATTTAAATCTCCATTTGGGTGTCCCAGTTAAATAAATCCCAAACCACATTTCTGATGTCCATCTCAATATGCTCTGGACAGCACAAGACAGGGCAAAGTCCAGTTCTGTTGTTCACAGGGTCTTTAGAAGTTCACTCAATGGCATAAGACAACAGTAACACCCCCCTCCAGTACTGGCCATTTCAGTGAGTTGAAATGCTATCTTTTCAGTTGCTCAGCTTCAAACCTTGGAGGTGTCTGTCCTTGACAACTCTTCTTTCTTAACCTTTATCTGATCTACCACAAGCCTGTGGGCTCTAGCTATAAAATACATTCAGAATCTGATCACTTCTCACCGCTTGCCTTGTTGGAGCCTGATCTGATCTGCCATCACCCCTTACCTGGATTAGGATAAATTTCCTAACAGATTTCTCTGCTTCACTTTTGAGTTCGCTTTTGTTTAATTTCTACATAGATGCCATGGTGATGCTTTGAAGGCATATTAGACATTGCCACTCCTTTACTCATGACCTTCCAAGCTCTCTTGACTGAGGGAAAGAAAGGGCTCACAGTTGCCAAATAGCTTTGCACGGTGTGGTTCTTGGGAGAGTTTGGGACCCTGTTTCATGCCACTAAGCCCCTTACTCCATCACAGCCACCTGGACCTCTCTGTTTGGTTTCTCAAACTTGTCAGAAAGGTATCTTCTTTGGAATCCTTCACCTGGATCTTTTCCTAGGATGCTCCTTCAAAGAGACAACTCATTCTATATCACCTTCTCACCGTGGATCCCTCTGGACACTCTTGGAAAGAAGACCTCTCCCACCTCTTCTGTGACTGCATCCATTGCCTTGAGCAAGGTGAAGAACGTGATAATGGTGTAGTGGGGACCAAGGTCTCAATCTGCTGTTCACAGGGTCACTATGAGTAGTAGTCAACTTAATGGCACCTAAAAATAAAAACTGCCACTTCATACCCCTTTCTGGGTTTGTTTTTACTCTTCGGTACTTACCACTATCATAATTTATGCTTATTTATGTCTCCTCATTTCCTAGAAAATAAAGTCGATGTGGACAAATTCATGTCCAATTTTTTAATTACTTAAGAAGTACTGAACATCCAGGAGACACTTGATAACTGTGGAATAATGAATGAATGATGGTCTCCAGCTCCTTTTTGGGATACCAGATTCTGGAATAGTCAGCAGAGGAAAAAGCAAAAGCTCAATTCACTTCACCTCCTAGGATTGAAAGATTTCTTGGACCGTCTAAAAGAGAGATGTAACTGGGTATTTCTGTCATCACAGGAGACTAGAGCGAGGGCTGCATGGTGGAGGGGACCTGGGGGAGGGTTTGTA
>NW_006399888.1:5707646-5708785 GCF_000299155.1 Elephantulus edwardii | reverse complement strand
AGAAAGATTTCTTGGTTGGACAGACCAGAAGCTGGAACTCAACATCCCTTAGTCACTTTGTGAAAAAATACAAAATCATAGTATTTCCCTTAGAATATCAGCTTCAGGAGACACCTGGGAATCTACGTAGTTAAGTGTTTGTCAAGTGATTTTAATGCCTATCCCAGTTCAACAAACATTTCTGAAAATGTTCTATCTGCCAGAAGGTATGCTGGGCAACAATTTCAGTCTGAAGCTTGGTGGGAGAGAGGGATGTAGAAAATTCTCCTTTAGTGTAACTAGAATAAGTATTTGCCTGAGACACTTATTAATTGCAGGTGTTACAGAAGACAAAAGAAAGATCAATCCGGAGTCATCAGGAGTAAATTCCCAGAGGAAGTGACTTTTGGTGATGTGGAGGTGACAAAGCCCATTTCAGGAAGAGAACATTGTGACCAGGGACAATGTCTTGCCTTTTAATCTCAAACTAGTTGCAAGTTCCTGATACCTTTAGAGAATATCTCAGAGATTCGTCTTAGTCCCACTTGCTGGTAGGTGCCCTCCAGTGGGCTCCCACTCATGTTGATCCTGTTTACAACAGGTCAAAACACTGCCTGGTCCTGCATTCTCTCAGTCACTGCTACTCTTGAGTCTACTATTGAAGTCACTGTGTTCAAGCAAAGGTAATTGGAGACAAAACCTTGCAGTATTCAAGAAGCACCAGTCTTACTTTTCCTGGTTTTCTTAATTTTGTGATTCATTCTCCCTCTCCTTCCCCCGCACCTCAGTTTCTCTCTGCCTCTCTCGCTCTCTCCCCTCTCCTTCTCTCTCCCCCCTTCTGTCTCCCTCACTGCAATCATGAGGGAGAGTCAGAATCAGCCAGTAACTTACCCTCCAGTGGGTGTCTGAGGCATGCACATCTTTCTTCCTCAGAGCTGCTGATGGAATTGAACGCTACAGAAGCATGGGCTTTGGATTAACAGCACAATTTCCTAGTGGCTCCACTATCATAGCTTCCCTTCTGGTATTACCTGTGGCATGCACCCCCCCCACACACTCTTTTATTTGTTGTTGTTATGTGCCGTCGAGTCACCTGCGACTCATAGCGACCCTATGTGCAACAGCCCTAAACTGTCCTGTGTCAATCGCACTGTCTCTGA
>NW_006399888.1:5699125-5706726 GCF_000299155.1 Elephantulus edwardii | reverse complement strand
CCATTCTTCTCAGAGTCAGCCACAGTTTGTTATGATCTACACAGTCAAATGCCTTTGCATAGTCAATGAAACACAGATAGACATTCCTCTGGTTTAAAGCAGGTATAATTTTTCAAAAGAATAAATTTAACAACTTCAGCATTCAGATCTGCTGTTCAGAGGGTCACTCTGAGTCATATGGCAACTAACAGCAACAACAACAATGGTAAGGGATAAATAATAATACTTTCACTCACAATTCATTGGAATAAAAAAAGTAAAAAAATCCAACAACCACAATCCCAGGCTTGAGGATTTGAAAACACAACCAAAATAAAGTTTAAGCATTAGCGATAGGATAGAGAAAGAGTCTCAAGGAGATGAAATGATACAATTTCTTCAACAATGGGCTCAAGCAGAGCAGAGATTCTTGGGAGGAAGGTGCAGGACCAGCCAGTGCCCCTTCTGTTGAACATAGCGTTTCAATGAATCAGAACAATCTGATGGCACCTAAACACCACCACCACCACCTAATGCTCCTAACCTCCAATTTTCTTCATATTACAGAGAAGCTTAATGCTTCTCACATTAGTATCTGGAGGTTATTTACCAATTCACCTTAACACTGGAAATACTGACCCTGTTGACAATCTTTGAGTGTGTTCACTTCTGTGTTTTGTGTACATATAACATATATTATATATTATATAAATATATTAATTATTCAAAGTAAGAAGTATTAGCTACTATGGCCAAATATCCTCAGATCTCCGTATCTAAACGCAATGAAGTTTGGGGTTTTGTTTGTTCGTCTCTTTTATACACGTCATGGTCCAGTGTGAGTTCTCAGAGAGCGGAACATAAATTATTTGTTTGAAGGAGACCTCTCCTCAAGGCAGTCCACGAGCTCAAGTGTTTCATGCCAGACTTCTGCCAGCTTCTGTTATGGCTCCAAAAGTGCCCGTACCACATCCAAGGAAGGAGCTCTGAGGGAGTAATCTGGAGTCTGTTGCGCTGCTAAATAGAAAGTCTTTATTATATTGATTAGAATCACTGATGGGCATCTACCAGTAAATGACTCTAGAGGAGAAAAATGAACAGGAGAAACCCACTGAGGTTTATAACCTCAGAAACTTGTTGGAGGAGAATAAACTCAACGAGATAGTTTGAGATACTTCTTTTTTTTTTTTTTTAGGGTGGTAGGCTAAGTATGGATAAGGAAAAATGGATCAGAAACTTAGCTTAAAGATGTCTTAAGACAATTGTTGACGAACATTTTATTTAACTTTTTTTCAGAATGCACATATTTTGCGTTCTGTGGATCATAGTCTCTATTATAAGTACTCAACTTTGTTGCAACAGTGTGAAAATATCCATAGATAATACATAAATTAATGTAGGTGGCTATGTTCCTATAATACGTATTTACAAAAAAATGAGTAGTAGACCAAATTGTGTTGGTTGGTATAGACTTCTGATACTTCTATTTAATAAAAAAGGATTTGGCCTGCTTTCACATCTCAATAGTAAAAGCCTTCCATGGTCCATAATGATCTAGAGGGATGTAACATGGGGAAGTAACAAGCAAGAGAAGTAGTCTGATGAGCATGGAACCAGTTGCCAACATATCACACATCAGGGATGGAGTGCTCATTGACTGTCCTGAAATATCACTATCTAATCTTACCCTCCCTGGCGTACACCCTTCCCAATTTTCAACCATGCAGTGTTACCTTGCTCTGTTCTGACTACTGCCTCTTGGTCCAAGTATAGGTTTCATATTAGCACAATTAAATGTTCTGGGATTCCCATTCTTCTCAGAGTCAGCCACAGTTTGTTATGATCCACACAGTCAAATGCCTTTGCATAATCAATGAAACACAGATAGACATTCTTCTGGTATTCTCTGCTTCCAGCCAAGATCCATCTAACATCAGCAACAATATCCCTAGTACCACGCGGTTCAAAATTGGGAAGGGTGTACGCCAGGGATGCATCCTGTCTCCATACCTTTTCAACATGTATGCAGAGCAGATTATCTGAGAGGCTGGGCTCTATGAGGAGAATTGTGGCATCAGGATTGGTGGAAGATCTATTAACAATCTGCGTTATGCAGATGACACAACCCTGCTTGCTGAAACTGAGGAGGACCTCATGCACTTGCTGCGACAGGTCAAGGACTGCAGCCTTCAGTATGGACTAAGGCTCAATGTCAAGAAGACAAAGATTCTCGCCACTGGACCAATTCGCAGCGTCAGGATGGATGATGAAGAGACTGAGATTGTTCACAGCTTCAGTTTGCTCAGCTCCACAGTCAACACTCTTGGTACCAGCAGTCAGGAAATCAAAAAGTGTATCGTGATGGGAAAGTCTGCTGTTAGGGACCTCTCAAAGGTATTCAGGAGCAACAGTGTCTCTCTGGAGACTAAGGTGCGCCTGATACAGGCCATGGTCTTTGCAATCGCTTGTTATGCATCAAAGAGTTGGACGATGACTAGGGAGGACAGAAGGAGAGTGGATGCTTTTGAGCTGTGGTCCTGGAGAAGGGTACTGAATGTATCATGGACTGCCAGGAAAACAAACAGATCCATCTTGGAGAGGATTAAACCAAGCTACTCCTTGGAGGCAAGGATTCTGGGGCTTCGTCTGACATACTTTGGACATGTTGCCAGGAGGGACGGGTCCTTGGAGAGGGACATCATGCTTGGGAGGGTGGAGGGACAGGGCAGGAGGGGAAGACCCTCTATGAGATGGATTGATTTGGTGACTGGGGTAATCGGGATGGGTGTGTCAGAGGCGGTCCGGTTGGCGCAGGATACAGCAGGGTTTAGGGCTGTTGTGCATAGGGTCGCTATGAGTCGGAAACGACTCGACGGCACATAACAACATAGCAATAACAATCTTACCCTCAAAGGAGATCAAGAATTCACCTTGACAACTGAATCTCACAGGCTTAGGAGTTGTTTTTTTTAACTCTCTATACGAGGTAGTTATAGAAAGACTTCAGGCCTTTGGTTCATAGGGTCGCTATGAGTTGTGCTTGATTCAACAGCAATCAACAAAACAACAACAACATACTGAGGTAAAGTAAGTATGATTTGCATAAGATGCTCCTAGAAAGTCCTACATAGATCGGGCTTTAGAGTTTCTTTCCAAACACAGATTAGCACTCTCTCAACTAGATGACTGATGTACAACATTCTGTACTGTGAATAACTGAACATTAATAAAGAGAAGTGTCAGCTAACAGTCAACAGTATTAACTTTTTGTCTTTCTTGGAGCTATACGTAATATGCTTTCTAGTAACTAACCCTATGTTAATGACTTATTATAAACATATCTTCTTAACTAGGATAGAAATGTTTGGTACTTAGAGGATAGATTCATGCTATATCACATGAGAACATTTCATGAAACCTTCTCTGAGACGTATGAATGTGTGGATTGATAGGAAAAGATGAAGGCTTAGAGTTTTCAAACTGAAAACAAAGATTCTCACCACTGGACCAATTGGCAGCACCATAAAGATTGAGCAGAGGTGAGGTTGTTAACAATTTCAACTTGCTCAGTCTTCTTCCCTGTGATTTCCAGCTTCAGAAACCTGCTGAAGGTCAGTTATGAGTTGGCTCCAACTTGACATCAATGAGTTTGAGGGTTTTATCCCAAACTATTGATTTTAGAGGAGTCCTTGGTAGCAGTTGTGTGAAGAGTTAAACACTTACTTGAGAAACAAAAATCTGATAATTCAAATCCACTCAGAGGTACATCCCAAGAAAAGCCTGGTGATCTGCTTCTGAAAGGTCACAACTCTGAAAACCGTGTGGAGCACAGTTCTACTCTGTACACACGGGGTCTTTATGGCTCAGGATTGACTCAACAGCAACTGGTAAGAATTTTATTTTCAGAATCCCTCACAGACCATTAATATCAGTCCATTTAAGCCTCTATAACCTGTACAAAGGCTGTTGAAACAAACTTAGTGCTGACCTGGTTTTTGAAACCCTCCTGCTTCTGAATCTTGAATGCTTTTTTTCTACAGCTCACATCAACCCTACCCCCAATCCCTCTCTCTTCCCACTGCCTCTTAGTAGGACTGCTTCACCATAGTTCCAAACACCGTTGAGGCTTAAAGGCCACCAAAGAGCTTCAGTCTGGTTTGCTCATGTTGGCCTCCCTGCTGAGAATGTGCACTTCCACCCCAGGTATATGGAATCAGTATCTAAATTTTAACAAGATCCCAAGGCTGTTATTGTGTTAAAATGGAGATACTGATTTAGCATAGTTGGAATGCAAAAACAAATTCTCAGCAGAGGGTCCACTGGGAATGATTGGTTCAGAATTTGAGTGACAACATATTTTGAATTGCTGAGATGTTCCCTCCCAGTTCATCTCTTTAACCCTGGGTCCAGTGGGCTTGGATTTTTCACACACCCTTCATTCTTAAAATGATCTAATTTTGATGATGAATTGTATTATTGCCTTCTGTATTTCTAAGTGTTTCTCCTTTTGTAACCTTTATAAATCTTCTGAAAGTATGCATTTATTTCTTTAAAAGACAAATACTTCACATTTCTTCAGTCCCTGACTTCCTCTCCTGTAAGACTTTAGTAAAACTAAAAATATTAATGTTTCCTTGCAGGAAGAGAGGGTGAGAGGTGTTAACTGGACAGCAGGAAACCTTTGAAAGTTTTCCACACTGAGGGGAAAAGGACATCAACTTATTTCTCATTTAAAGTTTAGGTTTATCCTTATACCTGACATTTTTACACTACGTTGTTACCCATTTAATTGTTAGAAGCAGAGATTGTCTAAACATTGAGAAAAACATAGTGTTTCCGGGGCAAAAAACGTGTGGGACTATTTCTGGAGGTTGAAAAAGAAGATAAATAAGATCTATGTAGAAGAGGAATCAATGCCTTTGAGTTGTGGTGTTGGGGAAAAAGTACTGAATGTCATTGACTGTCAAGAGAACAAAAAGGTCTGTCTCAGAGAGGGTGAAACTACGTTGGTTCTTGGAGGCAAGTTTTGTGAAGCTCCATCTCACATACTTTGGGCATGTTGCCAGGAGGGACCTGGTCTTAACAACTCATCAATTAAAAAAACTAATCTTCACGAATTTAATCACAGGCGGGAAACTATGATGCATCATGATACCAAATACAATCCTAATTCCCATTACTGGTTTTGCATTCATACCTGGGCAATATCCATCCCGGTGCTAAGGACAGAGACCTCCAGGCAAAGATACGAAGAGTCCCAAGGGTATTAGAGTAGACTCTGACCTTCAGACAAGGTGGAGACATTTTCAAAATCATCATTGTTGTTACGTGATGTCAAGTCCAGTGTGACTCACACTGACTGTATGAACAACAGACCTGAATACTGTACTATCCTCTGCAATCCACATCTTCTCTTGATACTCTTGGACATATTGCTGCAGTCACTATGTCAATCCATCTCGTCGGGGATCTTCCTCTCTTTTGCTGGCCCTCCACCTTTCCAGCATGATATTCCTTCACAAGGAATAGACCCTCACTAATCAATATGCCCACATATGTGAGGTGAAGCTTTGCATCCTTGCCTCCAAGAAGCACTCTGGCTACACCTTTTCCAGGACATATCTGTTTATTCTCTTGTCAGTAGATAGGATGATCAGTACTCTTCCAACACTACAACTCAAACCCATCAATTTTTTTTTCTGTCATCCCTATTTATTGTCCAGTTCTTAGATACATAGCAAGTGATTGAAAAGGCCATCCCTTTAATAAGGTGCACCTTAGTCTTCCAACTGACATCATTGCTCTTCAGTATTTGGGAGAGGCTCTTGAAATCAAATTTGCCCAAAGCAGTATGTTTCCTAATCTCCTGACTGCTGGTACTGAAGGTGCTGATTGTGGATCCAAGTAGGGTGAAATCACTGATAGTTTCATTCATTTCTCCATCTATCATGATGTTGCCTACTGGTCCAGTGGCAAAGACCTTTGTCTTCTTGATGTTGAGATGGAATCAGGATTGAAGGCTATAGTTTTTGGTCTTCTGCAGCAGTTATTTTTTATTAAAAAAATCATTATTATAGAAAATATTTAAAGAATAATGTAAAAGAATCAGAATATTACATTATTTTGGAAGGCATCCTAGATCAGAAAATTAAATAAAATATAAAGATATTTATATCATATATGTTGTTATGTATCCTTGCATTGAAACTGACCCATAGTTGACACTCCAGCGAATTTTCAGAGGCAGTAATAGCAAGAGATGAGAAAATATATGTTATTATATAAAAGATAATGTACCTTAGTGTATAAGCACGCAGTTTGAGGTCACCAGCTGCTTGGCAGGAGGAGGGGTAATCACCTCTTGTGCAATCAATAGCCTCTGAAAGGCCACTGGAAGGTCAACTATGGGTCAGTTCGGACTCTATGGTACAAAACAACAATATATATTATGTTGTTGTGTTATTAAGTGCCGTCGAGTCACAGGCAATACATAGTGACCCTATGAACGAAAGTCCTGGACACCTCCTGTATAACTTTCGTCCTTTCTCCAGGTTCACAGGGTTTTCAGAGAGGCAAGCTATTATGGAAGTGGATGCCACTCCTGCTTCCAAGCTTGTTTTAATCAGGGAGCTTCACCGAACACTGTCCATCATTCTCACATTTGACTCATCAGTGTCACAGTGTTCGGCTTATATATATTTAATATATAATTATAAACGGGTAACACTGGTGGCCTACAGGTAAGAAGCTGCACTGCACTCCCAAAGGCAAGCAGTTTGAATCCAACTGCAGCTCTGCAGGAGAAGAAAGGGTAATTTCCACCTGTGTAATTAACTGCCTCTGAAAACCCACTGAAGGGTAAGCTATGGGTAGTTTCCAACTCAAAGTCACACAACAGCAACAATAAGGTACATAATATTTTAAAAAGATAACATATATCATGTCAAGCATAGTTGCTTAGTGGTAAGGAGTTGTGCTACCATTTCAAAGGCAGGCAGTTCAAATTCACCAGCTGCTCCAAGAGAGAAAGATGGACAATCTCTTCCCATATAATTTACTACCTATGAAAACCCACTGAAGGGTCAGCTACAAGCTGGTTCCAGCTTACTGAACATAACAACAATAAAATGTTAAAAAGGAAGCTAAATAGTGAGTTTTCCAGGGAAAAAAAGTGAAAAGAAAGAAATTGCTAGTTGTTGTCTAATAAGAAATGGACCTCTCAGAACGGCCAGAAAATAAATGCACAGAGAAGGGGATTGACCGAAGAGAACAGATGTTTTTCCAATCTTGACAAGGTATTAAGTTCTAGCATGCTTTTCAAAGCCAGAGATTGCCGAGATTGCCACCCTGGATGGGTTATGGGCACTTAGGGGTTTCTTGTCAATTTAATATTTTTTTAAACATTTAATTTCTCAACTGTGAGAGGAAATAGAAGTGGCTGATTCTGAACCCAAGAACTCACTCCTGACCCCTTGGTACCAAGGCACAATAGGGTGAGTTCAGGAGGAGGGAAAGTCTTCTTTCCCTGTTTCCTGTCTTTTGTTAGTTTTATTCTGACACATTTCAATGTAGAATTCTGTTAGGAATGCCTTTGATTTTTTTCCCCTCCCTTTCCTACTCTC
>NW_006399888.1:5681376-5698969 GCF_000299155.1 Elephantulus edwardii | reverse complement strand
TTTTAAGAAGTCTCTTTTTAAAAATGTTTAACTCTAATAGTAGACAAGTGTCCCTGGCATGTCCTTCCCTTACAGTTTGTGGAGTGGTGTCTTTCCTGGGCTCACGAGGGTTCCTGGCTCCAGGAGAAACTCATCAGGCTCAGGGACTGGCTCCTTGGGTCACATCCTGTCTGTGGTGGTGGTTGAGTTTGGTAAGTGGGAGCCCTGTTCATTCCAGACGATGATGTAGGCAGCCCTATTAGATACGCGTATCTTACCAGGCATCTTTGATGGAGAAGAGTTCGTCATCAGATGGCCCAATGAAAAGCTTTTTTGGTTTAGTAAAGCTTTTTTCCCTTGAGCAAGTTGACACAGTCACCTGGTCAGTCATTTCAGCGTATTATTTTAAGTTAACCATGACTAATGACACAGTGACTGTGGCAAAAGGGGTCAGATGCGTCAGAGATGGTGAGGTTGATTCATATAGGGCCAGATTCAGAGCCATTGTTCATAGGGTCACTATGAGTCGTAGTTGACTTGATGGCAACAATAACAACAACATGACTTAGATTTTGAACCAATTGCTTCATGTGGTCTGTTTAGCTACCTTTAAGGGGCAAAGCTATTTCCACTTGAATGAGTGGGACTATGTCTGGGGGAGATGATGCATATGCTTCAGTTAGGGAGAGTGATGGAAAAGCAAGTGACAGGCAATGGTGAGTAATGGGGATTAAAAGAGTTCAGGAGCACAGTTAATGCTGAGACTTTATGACCACATGGTCAATAGCATGTGAGACATAGTTGGGACACAGAAACATATAAACTCAGAATTGCTGTACAAAAAATATAGATTGCAATGTATTGGTTACATTTTAACACATATGTTTTGTTGTTGTTATGTGCCATTAAGTCAGCGACAGCTCATAGCTACCCTATGCACAGTAGTTCTGAACCCTGACCTATCCTGAGCCAATCTCACTGTCTCTGACACACTTGTTCCCCTTGCCACAGTGACTGTGTCAATCCACCTCATCGAGGATCTTCCTCTCCTGTGTTGCCCCTCCACGCTTCCAAGCATAAGGTCCTTCTCCAAGGGCTGGTCTCTCCTGGTAAACTACCAAAGTAGCCAGATGGAGCTTCACAATCCTTGCCTCCAACTAGCAACCTGGTTTCACCCTCTCCAAGACAGACCTTGCTTTGCTTGTTCTCTTGGCAGTCCATGGTATGTTCAATACTCTTCTCCAGCATCACAGCTGAAAAGCATTGATTCTTGGTCTGTCATCCTTAATCATGGTCCAGCTCTCTGATGCATAGCAAGTAATTGAGAGGACTATGACTTGGATCAGGTGCATGTTAGTCTCTAGCCTGAGATTGCTGTTCATCAGTGCTCTGGAGAGATCCCTGATAGTAGAATTTCCCAAAACAATTCATCTTTTGATTTACTGGCTGATTAAGTGCCAGGAGTGTTTGATTGTAGACCTGAGCAAGATTAAATTTTTATTAACACCTTCAATCTCTTATCCATTGTGATACTTCTAATTTGTTCAGTGGTAAGAACGTTTGTTTTCTTGATATTGAGGTATAATCCATATAGAAAACAGTAGTCCTTGACCTTCTGCAGCAAATGCTACAAGTCTTTGCCAGTCTTCGTGAGCAAGGTTGTATCATCTGTATAACGCAGGTTGTTGATGAGTCTTTTTCCTATCGCAATACTACATTCTTCTTCATAAAGTCCAGCCTTCCAAATACTCTGTTCTGCATATAGATTGAAAAAGTATGGAGAAAAGACACATCCCTGATGTATTCCTTTCTTGATTTTAAACCACACAGTGTTCTTTTGCTCTGTTCATGTGATTGCTTCCTGGTCTAAGTACATGTTAAATAAATATAATGTTAAATGGCATTTAACACATATATGTGCACCTATACATGTGTGCATATAAATCTTGTAACCATGTTTTGTTTAATAGGAATCTATTATATTC
This sequence comes from Elephantulus edwardii, assembly GCF_000299155.1. Lineage (NCBI taxonomy): Eukaryota > Metazoa > Chordata > Mammalia > Macroscelidea > Macroscelididae > Elephantulus > Elephantulus edwardii. Next base: position 5,697,005 of record NW_006399888.1, on the reverse strand, counting down.
TTCTGTATTTTCATTTAGTATTAAGATTTTAATAGGCATATTCACTTTCAGATTACCTTACAATTATTATGTTAAGGAGTTTTAAAAAAACATTTTAAAAAAACTATTAACACTCAACTTTTGGCATTTGATAATTTATGATATTAAATATAGTTTAAACTACATTTTTCAAATGAGTAAATCTTGATTGTTATAAAATACTAAATGAATGCATATAGAAGGTTCTATTCAGTTCAGTCAACGAAAGAACTAGTAAGATGATAAGGGAGCAAGAGCCATGGTGAGCTGTGCTGCCAGCCCACTGCAGGCATCTCTCCAGTGTCTCTAATCTACCAGCTGCAACTTGGGCAAAAGATGGGCCAGCTCCTTCCATGTAACTTACAGCCTCCAATAATCAGCTATGAGTCAGTTCCACCTTGATGACAATGAGAGAGCTGAGTAGAATGTTAGACTCAGTTCAAAAGGAACTTTGACTTAAGAGTTAATCGTTTTGTATGGCTATGGACAGGAATTAGTCACATATCTCTTCGCTTTTTGTTATTGAAGTTTACTTCCTACCAAAATGTCAGTTATTTGATCTTTCCAGCTTCATAAGAAAACAGCATGGCTCCTGCTTCCCTAAAGATGATCCCCTTGGAGACCCTGTTGAGCAAATGAGGTCTGCGCTATATGGTTGCTGCGAGGTGAAATCAACACACTGGCTGCTGGCTTTTTTTCTTTGTTGTTTTTGTTTGTTTGTTTGTTTTGTTTTGAATGGTTTTTCATAGCCAGCTCTACAGAATATTATTATTGTGCAGCAGCAATATTTTGAAAAAAAGACTTTTAAGTTTATTGTTTTTAATATAAGTGACTAGCAGCATAAATGCTGATTATTTAATTTGTTTTTTTAAATCAGAGCAGATTGATACTTTATTCATGCAAAAATGATTTAAGTTACTTTTTAAAAAGACCAATAAAGTTGTTTTTAAAAATTATTTTTATTTGCAATTGGTTTGCATACAAAATTAATACATATTTTTTATATATTTTGCTTCACTCATTGCTCTCTTCACATTGTGTTTCATAATATCATTATAAAACATATTGTATTTTATAAAATGTATTACCATTGATTCACGCTCACCATTAAATTACCCCACCTTTTCAGGCCCATCGGACCTTTCCTAATCATTGCTCCTGAGTGCTGCATAGTATTCCATTGTGTGTATGTACAACAATTTCTCAAACCATTCAGTTGCAGTTGGACATTTGAGCTGTTTTCCCTGTTTTTGCCATGGTGACTAATGCTGCTATTAACATTGGTGTACAAATCTCCATTGGTGCCTCAGTTCTAATTTTCTCGGTAGATATTCCTAGTAGTAGAATAACTGGGTAATACGGAGTTTCTATGTTGAACTTTTTGAGGAAATTTCAAACTGTCTTCCAGAGTGGTTGTACCAATTTACAATCCCACCAACAGTGTTCCTATCTCTTCACATCCTCCCCAACATTTATTGCTAACCATCCTGCTTAACTTTGCCACTGCTATTAGGCTGAGATGTTATCTTCCTGTGGTTTTGATTTGCATTTCTCTTGTTGCCAGTGATTTTGAGCATTTTTTCATGAGTCCATTTGCCATCTATCTGACTGTCTTCCTCGTGAAAAATCTTTCCATATCTTTTGCCCATTTTGTTATTGAGTTATCAGTCTTTTTCTCATGGAGGCTTTTTAGGATTCTGTAGACTTTCATTATGAGACCCTTGTCTGAAATGACATTTCCAATTTTTTTCCCCATCTAGTAGGTTTTCTTTTCACCCTACTGGAGAAAGTTTTTGATGTGACCAGGGACTTAATCTTTAAGAGGTCTCATTCATCAGTGCTGTCATCTCTTGATTATGCATTTCTGGCTATATTTGCTAGGTTCTTAATACCAAAGGTTAAGAAGTTTGGTAGCATTTTGTCTCTTATGATATTAATGGTTCTGGGCTATTTAAAATGTTTTTAATATTTTCAACATTCATATACATTCTTTTTCATGCATGTACATTGTATCCCATAGTCTTTTGTATACATTATATTTCATTCATTTATAGTGTAGAGTTTTATTCCCCCCTTACAATCATCTGAACAACAATTACTTTTGTGAAAACATGATATCTCCATTGTAGACAGCCAATCTCTGATTTGCCCAGCTCTATCAAGCCAGAACTCTGACGGAACAAGCATGTCCCTTTTATTGAAGATCTTCTGTTCAATTTAGAAACTTTGAGCACCTGCATCCAAAAACAAAGTCCATTCCAGAGCAAACCATCAGGTTGCAGTCATCTTCCCTAGCATGACTCATCTTCCTTTCATCTGATTGAGAGCGTTACGCTGTGTGAGCTAACTCAGTCTCATAAGGACAAAATACTAAATAAGACCATTATTGTAAAAAATGGAAGGATAACTAGCAAGATATGTATAAATATCCAAAAGGGGGAAGGAAATGGAGAAGAGAATAGAAAAAGGAGAATAATGGAATTCACTAGCATAGTAGACTTTAGTGGCCAGATTGAGGGCAGGGGAAGGGGGTGAAGGATTAGGAAATAAATAGTTTTTATAATTTTTTTCCAAATTTCAAGTAAATATTCCTGAGAATTATTTTATTGCTTTTTGTACTTGTTATGTGCCACTGAGTCACCATGACTCATATCAATCCGGTCTACAAGTGCTCTGAACCCTTCTCTGTCCTGAGTCAGTCTCACTGTCTCCAACACACTTACCCCCATTACCTGAGTTACTGTGTCAATCCATCTCCTCCTAGGTCTTCCTCTCCTGTACTATGCCTCCACGCTTCCAAGCATGATGTCCTTCCCAAAGAAAGTCCCTCCTAGTCACATGCCCAAATTATGTGAGTTGCTGTTGCTCTTGTGTGCCATCCAGTTGACTAAGACTCAGCAATTCTATGTGTAATATATCTGAATTATGCTCTACTCTGAGACAATCTCACTGTCTGTGACACATCTACTCTCATTACTCCAGTTATTGTGTCAGTTCATCCCATCTGAGGTCTTTCTCTCTGATACTGTCCCTCAATCATTCTAAACATGATGTCCTTCTCCAAAGACTGGTCCTTCCTAACTACATGCCCAAGTATTTGAAACTAAGTCTCAAAATCCTTGCCTCCATAGAACAGCTTGTTTTACCCTTTCCAGGACAGACTTGTTTGTTCTCTTGGCAGTTCAGTGTATGTTCAAAACATTTTCCCAGCATCACAGCTCAAAGGCACTGATTCTTCTGTTATCCTTCATCATTGTCCAGGCCTCTATTCATTCAAATATTTTTTTATGTTATGAGCATGTATTAGATATTGTTCTACACAAGTGACTCTTCTTTAAGATTCAGCATATCACTGGGATTACTAGTGTGTAAGGAATTGTACTATTAACTCAAAGGCAATCTACTACTTCTCTTTGAGGGAGAAAGATAAGAAATCTCTTCCCAGGTGATATACAGCCTCTGAAAACCCACGAGAGAGTCACCTGTGAGTTGGTTCTGACTTAATGACACTGAGAGTGAGAGAGTGACAACTGTTATGGTAAATGGCAGTAGAATCCTAAGGAATCATTCTTTTACAGAAAGATGTGCATGATGCTATGAACAGCATATGGTTCTATTCCATTCTGATTAGTTGAGAAGCTTACAATTAAGTTCAGCAGCAAGACAAGGAGAAGTGATGACTGGAGCTTAAGAGTCTGATTTCCATGTCATTGGAAGAAAAATGTATACGCAAAGTACTGTTATTTATAATAGCAAGGCATATTCATGGGACCTGCAGATATCAACAAAACCCCAACACTCTGGAGGAAGGTATGACTGAAAAAGGGCTCCTGTGGATTTAATTGGGTCCTCTGAAATATCTTTTGAAATCTTAACTCTTGTTGATAATCAATGCCCATGAAAGCGACATCCAGAGAATCAAATAATATACTACATTAAGCAAAGCTGCTACAAAGGATTTTTTTTAAAAAAAGGTAAAAGAGCAAAGATGTAACTTTGAGGATTAAGGTGCACCCAACCCATGCTGTGGTATTTTCAATTGCCTTGTATGAATGTGGAAACTGGACTATGAAAAAAGAAGACAGAAGGAGGGTTGAGGGATTTGAATTATGATATTTGTTGTGAATACTAAATATATCATGGACTGTCAGAAGAACAAACAAATCTGACTTGGAAAAAGTACATCCAGAATGCTCCTTAGAAGGGAAGATGGTGAGACTTTAGACATGCTATCATGAGGGGACAAATTCCTGAAAAAGAGCATCCTGCTATGTCAAGTACAGGATCAGCGAAACAGTGAACGATCCTTAATAAGACGTAAAGACAGATTGACTACAATGCTGGGCTCAAGTATACCAATGATTGTGAAGTTGGCCCAGAGTCCCATAGTGTTTTATTTTGTTGTACATGGCATCACTATGGGTATAAACCAACATGATAACAGAAAGCCTACGTATTGTGAATCCTGTGTATTTTTTCATTTGGGAATCATATAGTATTTATGAATGAAGTATCAGTGTAGGATAAGTCTTAAACTCAATTACTTGGAGTTCTAAAAAGAGCAACTTTGCTATAAAAAAAGCATGCAAACATCCATGGAGAGGAAGATAAATGCCGAGTCACATGAAGATTGATCACCCAAAGGGACCTTCCCCTAGAGATGATAGAACAACAACAACAAAACAACCCAACAACTTTCCCTAGAGCTGGTACCATGAACTTGACTAAAACCTTGGGGGGGGGGGGAACCCTTGCTCATTAAAGCTCCACTCTTGTATTGTTATAATGACAGTAAGAAATTAAGACAAGGAATGTTGTTATGTGTAGTTGCTTTATTTAGAATTTTAGAACAACACACAGATCAGTACCAAATTAACTGTAAAAGAATTCCCCAGTCTCATCTGCACAAGTCAGTATCCAATCAACCACAACATGTGGAGGCCAAAATAATCTCTCAAATTAATTTTGTTAAATCACTCCATTATTTTTACAATATACTTTTCCTCCAGCTCTTTCTGACTCAAACCCTCTTGTCCAGTTTTGGATTTTGTCTTGTTTTTTTTATTTTTTGAGGGAAGGGCTCAGTAATTTGCTGGAAGTTTCTCAAGAAGCTCACCACACACTCAGCAATAATAGCAAAGCTTAACAGCAAACAACATATGCTGGCAAAGTTGTGGAGAGATTAGAACTCTTATGCACTGCTGGTAGAAATGTAAATGGTACAAGCACTATGGAAGGCATTCCGGCTCTTTCTCAAAAAGTTGGAAATAGAAACAGCACTTGACCCAGCAAGACCGCTACTGGGAATATAACCTAAAGAAACCAGAGTGGGGACTCAAACAGATGTGTGTACACCAATGTTCATTGCTGGATTATTTACAGTAGCAAAAAGATGGAAGCAACCCAAGTGCTGAATGGATAGAAAAACTATAGTACATCCACGCAATGGAATATTACACAGTATTGAAAAACAATAAGCTTGCAAAACATTTACCAACATGGGTGAACCTGGAAAAGACATTATGCTTGAGTGAAATACCTCAGTTACAAATGGACAAATATTGCATATCACTACTGTTAAAAAACAGGACTTCCATGGGGGGTTTGGAGAAGAATAGGAAAAGAGTAAGTACATGCTGAACACTGCGCTGGAAGAGAGGAGAGGAAGAACTGTGTGAAAGGAATATATGATTAGGAATATATTATGACAACAATCTGGAACAAGAGGTGCATTGTAAAGTGGACTGGGGGTGGGAAAAGTCATGGGGAGGGAGGAAAATATTCAGCAGTGAATGAATTGAAAAATAGAAAAAAGAATAAAAGCATTTTCTGATATGTAATACAAAGCAGCTCACACAGCGGTTGACGGTATCAGGCATGGTGGAGGCAGCTGGCTTAGGTCAGGAGGCTCACCAAGCAGAGACAGAGAAACGCCAGCACAGCCTTCTTTCACCTGAGCACCGTGGGGACCACACCTCCAAGGGAACACAGTGTATGTGTGTGTGTATGTGGGGAGAACTGAGCCATGCTTTACTTCAGTCTTTAGCAAGTCTTTAACCAAAGCAGTAATTTCCTTCCCTCCACTAGGTGTCCTATGTCATTTCAAATTAACCATGTGAGTGTGCTCAGGCTGTTCTGATGGTTCCCACTTGACATGCGCAATCCACACTGGTGTCCGGGCAGACGTACACATCCTCAGTTTGACAATGTCTGATAAAAGGAGTATTACTAATTAAACATACTATCCATATTTTGATCATCTAGCTGACCTTTAGGAGGGTGGAGTCTCGGGTTATGAAGGAACAGAAAAGCCATTGGATTGGAGTAGACTCATAGCCGACCCTTCAGATAGTTTTCTGTAAATCGCAGTGATTGTAAATCACGAAGGAGGAAGTTCTTGTTTCTCCTACGCACCAGCTGGTTAATTTGAACCTCTAGCTTTTGGGTTGGCAGCACAACTCCTTACCCACTGGGCCACCAGAGCTGACTAAGACGATGACTTCTTTTTTCTTTTTAATTTAAAGTTCAGATCCATTTCTCTTTCTTCTTTTAATTCATGAGTGTTTCCTTCTGCAAATTGCTTGATTAGAGTCTACTAACTTTCTTCTTTTGATTTTTTAAACTTTTCTAGTAGTTTATTTACAAAATTCAAATACATTGTTTTCAAGAACAAATTCTTTCAATTTCCGTCATCCACTCCACATCAAATTATAAAAAAAAAATTTAAAAAATGCATTTTAAGCAAAAGTTAGTTGCTATTTTTTTGTATTTGAGGTCATATTTGAAGTAATGTAGTGAGTGGCAGGAAAACCCATAAAAATTCCATAGCAATAGACAGTTGCAAGTGGATCAAGACATAGGACACCCTTGTGCTTTGAATGACGTAACTGCATTTTCATTTCCATTTTGGAAGGAACACTGTTTCCTTTTCACGCCTTTTCTTTGCTCCTAGTCTTTCTTGTCTCTTTCCTCCCAACTTTCCTTTCTTGGACCCTCACCTCTACCTTCTTCTCTTCTCCTTTCTTTGACTTTATCTTTCTCTCTTTCCCCTTTTTCTTTCTCTTTGTGACCATGATCCTTCCAGTTTAGCAGTTTACACAACTCCTCTTGGATGTCTGAAGTACTGTATGTTTTATATTGGATGAAACTGATCCTGGAGAATATTCAAATTTTCAATATTGTCATGGATCAATACTGGTACATTTTTTACTTTTTGGTTTCTATTTTAAAGTCAGTTGCTAAAGCACTATGCTATCATTCTAAGCTCGATAAAGTACACCTTCACTGTGGACTGTTTTGCTATTAGGGAATTCCAGTCAGGGTTTCCTGTGTCTGTGCTGAACTGGAAACCTATGCTCCCATCCACCAAGCTCCTCCTAGAATGGGTCATATCCACAGATGGCTCAGTTGGTCCATTTGTCCTGGCTTATGCTCATATTCTTTCCATAAATGATACTTTACTGACCACATTGCAGCTGAGTTTTTGTCCCTCCACCCTCAAGTAGTAGTAGAGGAAAGGTGAAGTAGCAGGTAAGAAGGGAATAATTGTTGCTATAACTTCTAACTTTCCGCTGTTTACCTCTAACTTTTACTGTTCTACATTCTAATATTCTAAATATACCACAGTCCAATAGCTGTTCTCACTTCTACAGTTTTAACTTCTAATATTCCAAATATATCACAGTGTAGTAATACTTTCCAGCTCCTCCATTGACTAATATTTTTATCAAGTATCTGCGATAAATTTAACCTGAGTAAGACAAGCCACATTAACATGGGGAACTGCCGGTAACTAAACTTAATGTTCTCGTTAAAGTAGTTGTTGTTATGTGTAGTGGAGGCAGAACCAACTCATTGCTGACCCTTCATTGGGTTTTCACCCTTCAAAGTAAGGGAACCCTGTGAAGTTCAAGGTTCTCTTCAGAGAAAGAGATTATATACCAGAAAGAATCTCAAATTGAGTAAATTTGAAATATCATGTAGAAAGAAAGAACTTAAAGCAACTTAAGGAGGAGATATTTGAGGAATTTAAAAAGTGAGTTTTGGTGGCGTAGCCCATAGGGAATTTCAGTGGTAACCCCAAAGGGGTGCCTCTTTGGTGGTTCAAATCCATCATTGACTCTGTAGCAGAAAGATGGGCAGTCTCTCTACCCACTGGAGGGTTTGAGTTTGGCATTAATTTCAGCTCAGTGTTCATGAGTTCTTTTTGAGTCCCTAAATGCATAGAATCCCTGGTGGCACAGTAATTCAGAGCCTGGCTGCCAACTGAAAGGTTGTTGTTGTTAGGTGTCGTCGAATTGTAGGCAACTCATAGTGACCCTATGAATGAAAAGCTTGAAAAGCTTGAGCACTGTTCATAGAGTTTCCGGAGGCAAACCATTTTGGAAGTGGATGCTGCTCCTGATTCCAAGCTTGTTTTAATCAGGAAGCTCCACCAAACACTGTCCACCATGGGTACCCATCATTACATTTTGGCACATCAGTGTCACAGTGTTCAGCATCACAGCAACCACAAGTTACCTCTGTACAGCAATGCACAGACCAGTGCTATACCACCTAAAAGAATGTTGGACAAAAAACCCAATTTGAACCAGGCCTGAGTGCCACAGATTAAAATCACCTATCTTGGGCTTGGCAGCATAACTTTCTGTCCACTAGGCCAATGTAGCTCTCTCTAGGTTGTTGTTGTTATTATTGTTAGGTACTGTCAAGTCATAGACTACTCATAGTGACCCTATGAACGAAAAGCCTGAGCAATATTCATAGAGTTTTCAGAGGCAAGCCATTTTAGAAGTGGATGCTACTCCTGCTTCCAAGCTTGTTTTAATCGGGAAGCTCCACTAAACACTGTTCACCATGGGCAACCATCATCACATTTGGCACATCAGTGAAAGATTAGTTTATCAAAACTATGAGTTGGTATTGCAGAGGAAAATGTAGTAGTCTGCTTCCATAGATTACAATCTTGGAAACCTCTGAGGTGGTTCTGTTCCATAGGGTTGTCAGGAGATGGAACTACTCAATGGCATTGATCTGACTCACTATTTTGTACCCTTAGATGCTGGGGAGTGTTGGCAGCCACCCAACTCTGTAAGGGGCAAAGAACTGATTCATGGCCAGAAATCATGAGGTAATGCAGCCCTGATTTCAAACTTACGGCCTCTAGAGAGTGTGTTTCTGTTGTTTTCCCAAACCACAGTTGTGGTCATTACTTATAGCTGGCTTAGGAAACGAATGATTCTGGCAGAGTCTATGTACCATTTTTAAGCAGAGCACATAAAGCGGTAGAGCAGATCTCTCTTAAGGTCTAGTGTTGGTGAAAGAATGGACAGTAAGTGCCTAAAGATGTGGGTCAAAACTTACACTTGCCAAATACAGTCTGAATTGTAATGAAATTCATACTTGTCAGGATTTCAGCTACTAATCAAGAGGGAGTGACTTTGCACCAGATCTCCATGCCCATCATAAATAACCACTTATGATTTGGTTAAAAAACAACCAAACAAAATCAATACAGAAACCAAACAAAAATGATACTTTATCTGAAGACCTGGCACTCAGGGAGCAAAGTATACTTTCTGAAGAGCAAGTGTGAAGCCCGTGACTGCAGTCACTGTGTCAATCAATCCATCTCTCTGAGATCTTCCTCTCTTTTTTTATTGACTCTCTACTTTTCCAAGCAAGATGTCTTTCTTCAGAGACTGCTCAAAATGTGTAGAGTGAAATATCACCAGCCGTGCTTCTGACTAACATTGTGGGTGTCTTTCCTCCAGGATAGGCTAGTTTGTTCTTTTGACAACGCATGTATATCCAGTACTCTTTTCCAACATGACAATTCAGAGGCATCCATTCTTTGTCAGTCTTCCTTATTCATTGACCAAATCTTATATGCACATTGTGTTGTTGTTCTTGATTGCCTTCGAGTCGAGCACGACTCATAGGGACCCTGTGAACAAAAGACCTGAAGCCCCTCTACCACTATCGACATTTATCAAAGTTCATACTGGAAATACCATGACTTGGGTGAGGTCCACATTGACAATGTCAATATTTTCATCATTTATCAAGACCTTTAATTTTGCTTTGGGTGTTAGTTGGAGACAGGATTGTGGTAGAGCTGAGATTCTTAGATAGTCTCATCTCTTTCTCTAGAGGGGTCCCTGACAGCAGATTTTCCTAAAGCTTGGTGTACCTGATCTAGGCCATCATCTCCTCAATTGTTTGCTATGCATCTTAGAATTGGACAATGTCTATGGATGACAGAAAAAGAATCTAGTTATGGTGCTGGAGAGGAGTACTGAATATATCATAGATTGCCATGGTAGAGAACAAATAGGTCTGTCCAGAAAAGGGTAAAACCTGGTCAGCCCTCGGAGGCAAGGATTTTGAAGTTCCGTCCCCAAACTTTGGACATGTTGCCAGGAGGGACCAGTCCTTGGAGAAGGACATAATGCTTGGCAGAGTGGAGGGTCAGTGCAGAAGAGTAAGACCAAGGATGAGAAGGATTGGCCCAGTGGCTGTGGTAATGAGGGCAGGTATGCCAGAGATGGTGAATCTGGCTCAGGATTGGGCAGGGTTCAGAGCTCCTCTTCACAGGGTCATAGTCAACTCGACAACACCTAACAACAACTACTCATCTTTTGATTTTTTTTTCTGTAAATCATACTCCATCATTTTGGTCTTATCTCAGTTTTTTAAACTAAGGGATTTTCCTTGTTGTAGGATTTTCGCCACTTTATCTCTCTATATTAAAAGTACCAGACAAAGTTTGCATGCTCAAAAATAAAGCCTCTACGTCTTAATTTGTTTGACTTTCTATGAGATTGATCTGTGTGCAGACAGTTTGACATTCAAATGTTCAGAACGGGTCCCTGAAGGAAGGCTGAAGGGCACATCTGATTTGAACCAATCAGAAAGGGACATAGGAACTTACTTGGGCTTAGTGGTTGTGAGCACGCCATTTTCTCCTGCATAAAAATTTGCTCCTTAATGTCATTTTTTAGCTAAGCATGAAGATTATTTCCCAAGACCCCTTAGATGTATGGGGAGGGCAGTATTAACACATTATTTATATTAATAATTCAATGTTATCTCTCATAACTAATATGCTGCAAATTCTGAACTGGGGAGCAGCTGTGTAACTGCTCATATCTGAAATAAACAAAGAGCTAGTGTCTGTGAAAAGAAAGCTCAATTCATAACAAAGTCACATACATTCCTAATATAGGAAATATAGCTGATTTGCAGAGTTCTCTCTAGGACAGTAGGAGATGTTATTTTACACATGCAGCAGCATTCACTAGCTCTAACTTTCCAAACAGAACCGGTTTCAAATACGTCAGGGATTTTTTTGTTTTGTTTTCATTCTGTTTTGACTTATCCTTAAAATGGATGCCTGAGAATGGCCTTCTGGAGGTCAGGCACTTGATTGACAGCTGAGCTGCAATCTGAGCAATCAGAAGGCAGCAGGCTGGAGTGCAGACAGGAAAAGATGGAGGAACACCAATAGAAAAGAGGCCAGGAGGCCTGGACTGGGGAGTCTTGCCATATGACACAAGTGGCTTTTGTGAGGACTGTAGATGAGATGGGTGAGAGAGCCAGAGAGGGGCTCTCACCCATCTGATGACGGTGATGCCTGGGGATTGAGAAAGATACAGAGAATAGGGGTGGGGGTGGTGTGTGTGCAATGTTGGAACTGTCAGAAGTAGAAGTTTTTCTGTTAGTGTCTGAAAGCAGAAAAGCTGCCAGATATCAGCCCCAAACTTAAGTAACCCAGCTAGTTGGAGGAAAGACTATGAAGGAAGTCAATGATGTTTCCAACATTCTGCCATTGCGTTTTGACACTGCTTAGCTCTTTTGGCCAATTTTCTCATCCAGATGTTCGAAACTCCCATTTGCCCCCAAACTACAGTTTATAAGGTTACCTTCATTGCAATCACTGGGCAACCTCATGTTCCAAACTTTTCATTCCCTGTTTTTCTGCTTTCCTGGAATCTAGTCCTCTCTTTGCTCAAGCTCTTGATTCCTGTTGTGACTGATTTGACGATCGATGGTTGTTGTTACTAGTTGCTGTAAAGTGGAGTACGACTTAAAGTGACCCTAATGAACAATAGATCTGAACGCTGACCTATCCTGCACCATCCTCATCATCTCTGGCACACTTGAGATCATTGCTGCAATCAATGTGTCAGTCCATCTCATTGAAGATCTTCTCTTTCATTGACCCTCCACCTTTCTAATCATGCTGTCCCTCTCCAAGGAACAGCCTCTTCTAACGACATGACTCTTCAGCATCCTTGTCTCCAAGGAGCACTCTGGCTGTATTTTTTTTTCAAGTCGTATATGTTTGTTCTTTTGGCAGTCCATAGGCTATTAGTTATTTTTCTCTAATACAACAGCTCAAAGACTTCAGTTCTTTTGTTATCCTTATTCATTGTCTAGTTCTCAGCTATAGCAAGTAATTGAAAAGATCATTAGGCAGGTGCACCTTAGTCTTCAATCTGACACCATTGCTCCTCAGTAATTTGAAGAGGTCCGTGACAGCATACTTTCCTTTTAAAATATGTTTCCTGATCACTTATAATCTGATTTTCCTCTTTCTTCTACCTCCTATTTCTTGCTCTAACTGATTTGACAATTGATGATGCAGGGGTATTAATGACCAATCACATTCTTCCAAAGAGAGTAAAGAGAGGATTGTAGTGGTGTTAGTGAGGAAACGTGCCTTTCTTTGGTTTCTTATAAGGAACCATCTTATATGAATTATTAGTTGCCCTTGAGTAGGGCCAACCTGGAGAGGATGAGTTTGCTGTTAGAGTCGAGTTTTACTGTTAGGTGCAGTTGAGTATGACTCAGAGCTGCCCTATGAATAATAGATCTGAACCCTGCCCTATCCTGTGTCATCCTCACCATCTCTGACACACTCAAGGTCACTGCTGAAGTCATGTTAAAGTAGAGGAGATGAGGAAAAATAAGGGAAGGCTGGAGATTGTTAGGAGAAAAGTTGATCAGGAGATTAATGGCAAATGAAGACCTGAAGGATTGAGGGCCGAGACTGGAAGAGAGTTTCTATTGATTTCTGTGTTTTTAGAAAAAGATTATTTTTAATTATTGCACATTTTCTTCCACACCTCCCCCCCAATCCCACAACTCACTTTTTGTTTCAGAGTGTTGTTATACATATAAGGCCTAATCATATATTCCTTCCATACAGTTCTTCCTTTCATCTGTTCTAATGCAGTGTTTATTATTCATTCTTTCCCACTACCTCCCTAAACCTCCACGTTTGTCTTATTTTATAACAGTGGTGTTATGCAGTATTTGTTCTTTTATGACTGAGGTATTTCACTCAGCATAATGTCCCCCTTGTTGTATAATGTTTTATGAGTTTATTGCTTTTCTTTTTCTTTTTTTGATTACTCTGTTTGTTTTTTTAATTATTATAAAATTTTATTAGTTTTAATGAACATTTCCAGAGTTTTTGGGTTCTCATTCATTCAATGTTGCGCTGTTTTCTCTACCCTCCTCCCCAGTTCGTTCTTCTTCACCCCCACCCCCGAATGTCTGTTTTAATTTTCGAGTTCATTGCTTTTCAATGCTGCGTAATATTCCATTGTGTGAATGTACCATAGGTTTTATATCCATTCATTTGTTGATGGACACTTGGGTTGTTTCTGTATCTTTGCTATTGTGAATAATGCAGCAATAAACACTGGTGTACATAGTTTCTATTGATCTGGAGAAGTTCCTGCACAGTGTGAGTGGTTAAGTTCTCAACTATTCATTGAAAGGTTGCTGGTTCCAAGCCACTCCTAGGTGCCTTGGAATAAAGTTCTGGCAATCTGGGCTTTGGAGATTCCCTCTTGCTCTTGGTTGCTCCTTGGAGGCAAGAATTGTGAAGCTATGCCTCATACACATACTTTGAGCATGATTCCAGGAGGAACCAGTGCTTGGAAAAGGGCATTGTGCTTAAGAGGTTGGAGGGTCAACACAGGAGAGAAAGATCCTGAACAAGATAGTGACTGTGGCAATGAGGGCAGGTGTGTCAGAAAGAGTGACATTAGCTCAACATAGGGCAGAGTTCAGGGATATTATTCATAGAATTGCTGTGAGTTGTCGTTGACTGGACAGAACTTAACAATATCAACAAAGATCTGCTCACTGAAAACCTTAACTGAAGACCATAGTTCTACTCTGACATGAGTCAGAACCAACCTGGGGGAGTAACTGGTTTGGTTTGGGGATGAATATAACTGTCCTAGAGTCCTGATAAGTAGCTGAAGTAATTCCATAAACCATTGGTTTTTAAACCACCGTTCAAGTATGAGTTTCTCCCTTCTCCTACGCCTGGAGAGCAACCCAACAACCTTCCAATCAGCTAACATTCATTGGTTCTGTTAGCAAGTCTGGGGATGGAAAAAAGGTTGCTTAGGTGTCAGCCAAGGCACTCCCTCTGCTTGGAGGGGATGGAGCTGCCAGCCGACTGTCCACTTCCTGCCAGCTTAAGGAGCTTATGACTCAGATTCAAGCAAAACACTAAACTCAAGCAAGAAGAGAGAGGGAGGGAACCTCCGATCAGATGAAGGCCCCAGTGCCAAAATGCATCACTGAAACATTCAGCTCAAAGGAGCTCACCACACTTGGAGGTTATGTAGTTTTGCACCCACAGTCTGCTCTGAACACGTATGCATATGCGGTCGTACAACCTCCCTTATTCACACCGACCTATTTCCTCTTGTGCTGCAGGTCTGAGGCTGATGCACCCTCATGTAGGAAACGTTACTATATTTAGGCATCCCTCAGGTTCATGATAGCAGAAAAGTCCTTTCCTGGTGCTATGATTCAGCCTGCATGACCTGTTGCCCCTCCATGTCCTGTGCCGCCCTAGTTCCCGTTCCTCACAGAGGGTGGTGTTGGGGAAGATGACAGGCATTTCTTGGGAATAACTCTGAAACCTGACGCATGGGTTTCAAAGGCTTCTGTGGTTCTAGTAGCTTCCTGAAGGGTTGCTCCAGTGACTGGGTTCCTGCCAGCATTGACTTGAACGCTGGAGGCCAACTCTCCGCCTCAGGTTGGGGCTACATCAGTTAGAGAGATAGCCATTATTTCCTTTCCTTCCTCCTCCCTGACTCACATCAAGTCCACATCCTCCTCTCTCCCTTGTCTCTTTGTGAGTAAACATTAGTCATTTCCCTCCCAGTTCCTTGTTTCCATGTGCCAGAGAGGAATGTGTGAGCTCTATGAACAAAGTTCAAAGGATTAAGTGATGCTCTTTTATGTTAAATACAGCTTTCCATGTTAGTTTTTCATGTACAGTTTTATCCACCACACACACACATACACATAGAAGCTCTGGTGGCTTAGTGGGAAGGGGTGCACTAACATACAGATCGAATCCACCAGCTGCTCTGTGGGAGAAAGATGAGCAACTTCCTCCCATGCAATTTAATGCTTCTGTTCCCACACAATGGTACCTAACAGTTATGTATATATACGTATTTATGTTGTTGTTGTTGTTTACCATCAAGTTGGAACTGACTCATAGCTGACCCTTCAGCAGGTTTTCAGAGGCAATTAACCACATGGGAGGAGATTGCCAACCTTCTCCCTCA
>NW_006399888.1:5666108-5680880 GCF_000299155.1 Elephantulus edwardii | reverse complement strand
TATACAGTTATATTTATATACATAGTTATATATTTATACATTGCCATCTAAAAGAGACAACTCTTACAGCTTCATAATCAAGTATTTAAGGGATCAGCTAGATGCCTGAATGGCCTTTGAAAAATACCTTTCCTTCCCTCCTATATGGGTTCAACTTAGGTCTCCAGTCCCTCTACCTGACATCATTCTTTCAATTGATGGGACTGCTCCAGTGAGCATCCGGCCAACCCTTTACATCCCTGTCTTGGAATTGTACTCAGTGACTAAAGATAACGGAAGAATAATCAGTGCTTTGAGTTGTGGTGTTAAAGAAGATTCCTGACTATCCCACAGAGTGCTAGGAAAACAAATAGGGTCTGTCCTAGAGGAAGGGAGATTAGAGTGTTCCTAAGAGGCAAGGATGATGAAACTCACATATTTTGGGCATGTTGTTAGGAGAGACAAGTTCGTAGAGAAGGACATCATGCATGACAAGGTGGAGAGTCAGTAAAGAGAGCAAAACCCTTAAGGGCTAACTTGACGCTGTGAGAATGACAATGAGGTCCAGGGCGTCAGAGATGACGAGGATGGCACAGGACAGGGCAAGGTTAAGATCCATTGTTCAGGCAGTCACTATGAGCTGTAGGCAATTCTATGTCATCTAATAACAATAGCAACAACTCAAGTCTAATCCTAACTATTTCTGAAGTCCAAGCCATAGCAATTCACTAACTGTATTGACAAGAGAGAAAGGAGGGAGATGTAGAGGAAGAGGACAGAAAGAATAACTGAGTTTCAATTTGAGGGAAATGGTGTTTGCTTGTGTTCTGTGGTGTTTTTTGAGGAACCTGGTACTAACTTAAAAAGTTCATTTATAGCCAGCCCCTTCTAACGCCAACATCCTGAGCAGCTCAGAAACTTTATTAATCTTAAATGTCAATTTCAACTAGAAAGACTTTCATCCTTGAGGAACATCAAATTTTCCAAGAGCAAGAGTGGCGGCGATGTGTGAAGACCAAATTCAAAGAAGATAGTTTAGTGAATATGGAAAAAGCCTAAATGGAGTTAAATGGGAGAAGTATTGGTTACAATTCATCTCGAATCTCTATTGTATTCTTGTTGACTTGTAAGAAATAGTTTAGATGTTGTCTATGGTCTAGGCAGGCTCCCATGTTTATATCCTCTGAACATGACCCTTCCTTCTTCTTGAAAGGCTTCGAGGATGATGCTAAGGACATCCAAAGGATTATCATGTAAACTTAGATGGAAGGCTCTTTCCTTTAAGATGGCTCTAAATATCCCTGCTACAATCCATCTCCTGTGGATTTGTTTACTTTTTACAATAGGGTAAATTCTGATTCACAGTGACTCATTGGAATCAGAATGCTGCTTTGTTCCTCAAGGTTTGGATGGTTGATTGTTAAAAAGATGACCACTATTGTCTTTCTTCCATGGCACCTCGGGGTGTATCCAAACTTCTGACCTTTTGGTTAGCTCTTAAGTAAGCTATTTGAACTACCCAAGGACTTCTCACAGATGACATTTCAAGTAATAGAAAGGAAGAGCTCCTACACATCCCATGATTGGCTCACAATAAGACTAATAATAATCTCTTTTTAATTTTTTATTGGTTTGCATACAAAATTTGTATACATGGTGTTTCAAGCAATCTTTTATTTATAGTGTTTCATATGATCATTCCCATAAATTGTGTTTTATAAAATGAGTTGCCATTGATCTATACCCACTATTACCCTATCTTTTCAAGACCCCACTAGATCTTTTATATTTCCTTCACCCCTCTCTCTGCCCACCAAACTCTGCAATTCCGTGATTTCTGCCCCCTTCTCACCCTCAGCAACCCCCCTTCTGGACTTTTATGCTCATCTTATTAATTATCATTCTATTTTTACAATAATGGTCTTATGCAGTATTTGTTCTTACAAGACTGAGTTAGTTCACTCAGCATAATGGTATCCTGCCTCTACTATGTAACATACTATTTTTTTTTTTTAATCATTGCTTCTGAGTGCTATGTAATAGTCTGTCATGTGAATGTACCACAACTTCTCAATCCATTAGTTTGCTGATAGACACTTTTGGACGGTTTCTATTTTCTTGCTATTGTAAATAACACTGTTAGGAACATTGGTCTACAAATCTCTGTTTGTGTCTTAGTTCTGTTTTCTTTGGGGTATATTTCAAGCAGTGAAATAGCTGGGTCATATGGAATTTCTATGTTCAGCTTTTTGAGGAAACACCAAACTGCTTTCTAGAATGGTTTTACTATTTTCACAATCCCACCAATAGTGTATGAGATTTCCAATCTCTCCACATCCTCTCCAGTATTTACTGGTTGCTGTCCTTTGAAACTTTGGTACTGCTGCTGGGGTGAGATGGTATCTCATTGTGGTTTTGATTTGTGTCTCTCTGCCAATGATATTGAGCATTTCTTCATGTGTTTGTTCGCCAACTGAATGTCTTTCTCTCCATGTCTTTTGCCCATTTTGTAACTATGTTATCAATCTTTTTCTTGTGGAGGCCCTGTAGTACTCTGTTAACTTTTCTTATAAGCCCCTTGTCTGAGATGGATTGTGAAATGTTTTTCCCCATTCAGTAGGTTTTCTTTTCACCCTATTGAAAAAAGGTTTTGACAGGGACTTAATCTTTTGAAAGTCCCAAACATTGATGTTAGTGGACATTTTTGGCTGTATTTGCTAGCCTATTTATACCATAGATGAGAGCTTCTAAGTTTGGTCCCATTTTGTCTCTTATGATCTTTATGGTTTTGGCTTTACCACAAGGTCTGTGATCCACCTCGAGTTGATCTCTGTGTATGGTATGAGATGTGGATCCTGCTTCCCCATTCTGCGGTTGAAGTCCCTTTCGCCAGCACCATTTGTTGAAGAGGTAGTCATTTAATTATTTGATAGGTTTTGTTTTCCTTGTCTAATACTAGTTGACTGTAGGTAGATGGATTAATTTCTGGGTTCTTGATTCTGTTCCATGGGTATGTGTGTCTGTCATTGTACCAGTACTATGCTATTTTGGTTTACAGCTATGTAGTAGGTTTAGAGGTTAGGGAGTACTCCCACTTCATTTTTGTTTTTCATCATTTCTGTGCTTATTCAGAGTTTCTTTTCTTTCCAGATAAACTTGTCAATTGCCTTTTCTATGTCTTTAAAAAATGAATTTGGTATCAGTGTGGGATTAGATTTAATATGCAGATTGCTTTTTGTAGGGTGATTATTTTCACTATATTGAGTCTTCCTACCTATGAATAAGGAATATTTTCCCATTTATTTAGGTCTTTTATTGTAAGACTTTAATGACTTGCATCAAATTTACATAATCACTTTTATGCAACACTTTGTTTCTATAATCACTTTGATGAAATTCTTTGTCTCTATAAGATTTTAGAAAGTCAATCATGTATTCATTGCCATCAATTTAATTCCTGATTCATAGCCACTTTCCACTGGTTTCTGAGACTCTAAATCTTAACAGGAGGAGATTTGAAAATCAGACTTCCAGGTGGCAGTTTAATACACTAGGGACCATGCCAACAAACTCTCTTGGTTTAATTGTGGCATCTAACTGAAGACATTGTTACTAAATCCACATTTAATTATGGTCACAGAGGAGCCAAGAGAACAACAGACACCACACTCAGTCAGTTTTATTATTGCTGCCAAATGTTTATGTCCACAGTTCTTTAGATTCTTTAGAAAGCTAGTTGTGAAATAAACATTGCAATGGTTTCCATGGAGTTAAATTCAAATTTCAACATATGCTACTTGATGGGCTTGAGCCAGCCAATTCAGAAGTAATTTCTGAGGTAAAGACTGTGGTAAGGGCGGCTCCTGTGAAGAAGTCAGTTTCTGGGAATATCTAACTTCCAATTTGCAATGTCTTGCTATACATTTATTCATGCTGAGGACAGAGTTAAGAAACATTGTATGAGCCGACTGCATAATACCATCAAGACAAAGAAAAGCAAGATTTTTAAAAATGTCTTTTTTAATTTTATACTGGCTTACTTAGAAAGTTTGCATTTTCTTCCCAGAGTGATAGAGAGTGTATAAAACTATTTTATAGTAAATTTTGGGTGAATTATCTCTATGTGCCCAGATGTAAGCCAATTGATTGGGAATTATTAGATGAAAGTAGGTTGAAACAATGCTTATATCAGACACAAATGATAATGATAATTCATTCAAAGACTCCTTTTTTTTTTTAAACAATCTCAATTTCTCCATTTATTATGATGCTGCCAATTGGCCCAATGGTGACAATCCTTGTTCTTTTCTCTTTTTTTAAAAAAAAAAATAAATTTTATTTTACTAGTTTTAATAAACATTTACAGAGATTTTGGATTTTCATTTGTTCATTGTTGCACTTTTTTCTCTACCTCCACCCCCAAGTTCACACCTCTCTTTGAAAAGCAAAAGTTAAACTTCTTTGTTGGTATACAAGCCCCCCCAAAGACTTATTCTTAAATTGTGATTTAATGTAGTTAAAAAGCTTTGTGATGAAAGCAGAATTTTCAAAATATTGATTTGATTATTAAAGATAGCAAAAATTAAAACAATACACTTTGCCTCTATTATCTATCTATCTATCTATCTATCTATTATCTCTATAATTCAAAGTTTATTGATGTCAATTTAGAACAGATGCATAGCTTACCCTCCAGTGGGTTTTCAGAGGCTGTGAATCATACAAGAGGATATTGCCATCTTTTTCTATTAAGTCAACTTGTGGATTTGAACTACTTGCCTTTGGGCAATACCTTACCCACTAGGCCATCAGAGCTTCACAAAGCATCTCTCCCTCCCCCACTTTCTCTCTCTCTCTCTTTCTCTGCTGTCGTTATGTACTATCAACTATAACTCACGGCTACCCTATGAACAATGGCTCTGAATCTTGCCCTATCCTGGACCCAACCTCACCATCTTTGACACACACCTGGCCTAATTAGCACAGTCACTGTGTCAATCCATCTCATCTGGGCTCTTATCCTGTGCTGACCATCTACCCTTCCAAGGATGATGTCCTTCTTCAAGAACTGGTCCCTCCTAGCAACATGCCCAAAGTATGTGAGACAGATTCATCAAAATCTTTGCTCCAAAGAGTAACCTTGTTTCTCTTTCTGCAGAACAGACTTGTTTGTACTCTTGGCGGTCCATAGTCTGTTCAGTACTCTTCTCCAGTATCACCACTTAAAGGCACCAATTCTTCTTCTGTCATCCTTATGCATTGTCCAGATCTCAGATGCATAACAACCAATTAAGAAGATCATAGCCTGGATTAGGCACACCTTAGTGTCTAGACTGACACCATTGCTCTATAGCACTCTAAAGAGGTCCTTGACAACAAAATTTCCCAATACACTCATCTTTTGATTTCCTGACTGCTGGTTCCAAGGGTTTTGATAGTGAACAAGATGAAATCGTTAGCAAGCTCAACCTTTTCTTCATCTGTTATGATTCTAATGGCCTGGTGGTAAGGATACTACCCCCAAACCCTCTTGATGTTGGAATGTAATCCATATTGAAGGCTGCAGTCCTTGACCTTCTGCAGCAAATATCTCTATCTCTATGGCATCTAGGTCCTTGCTCTTCGAATCTACCAGCCAGCCACTCCTTTGGGAAAAGATGAGCCGTTTCTTCCTGTAAAGATTTACAGTTTCTGAGACCAGATTGAGGTTTCATATGAGCTGGAACTGACTTGCTAGCAATGGGTTCAGTTTTTGCTTTCTTTTCCACTAAAGTCATAGATCTTGTAACAGAAGTTGCATCCAGAAGAGAACAGATGTGCCTTAATACAATAATATTGAGATTGCTATAATTATTATATTCACAAGGAACAAGGTCAGGGAAGTGTGAATAGGAAGGAGATACTTTCTTATGTTAGCACAGAGTTTATGATTTCTTTGAAATATTAGTATTCCCTTTAACAAGGTAAGATTACTTCTCAGGTAATTTCCACCAAAATTACTTGTGGAACTCCACATCCAAGAGCCTGAAATGAACTCAAGTCTTCTATTTTCTCTTGGTATTAAGAATAAAGCTGAATCCTATTTTTTTCAAAGTTTGCAAGGGCTAACTTTATTTTGTGTTAATGGGCTTAGCTAGACACTGAGATAAAACAAAACAAAAATAATTTGAGCAATTTTCTCAATTCTCTGGACAAATGATGCATTTTATTAGAAATGGATGTTTAGAAACAGTAATCTGAAACACAAAAATAGGAGTTGTGAGAGATGAGGGATGAGGATGGGTAGGGGGAAATTATAGGGTCACACAGTTCGGTGGATTGAAGAAGGAGGTAAAGGAAATGGGAAAGATCTGGTAGGGACCTGAAAAAACAGGATAATGTTGGGCATAGTTCAATGGTGATTAATTTTATGAAGCCTATTGAGTGGGAATAATTGTACGAAACATAATGTAAATGAGGAATAGAGTAAAACACAATGTATGGAAACTTTTTAAGTAAACTACTATTAAAGAAAAATTGAGGAAAAAGAGTTATGGGATCAGAGTAGAGAAATGAAGAGAGAATCATCACAAGAGAGAGTATGAAGCTTTGTATGACATACTTCTAGGAGGTTTCTAGGAGAGGCTATTGGAAGGGACATAATGCTTGGAAAGGTGCAGCATTGACAAAAGAGAGGAAAACCCCAACCAGGTGGATTGACACAGTGACTGCAGCAATGGGCTCAAGTGTATCAGCAATGATGAGGATGGCAGAGGCTAGGACAGGGTTCAGTCTGTTGTTCATTGAGTTACTATGTATTGTACTTAACTTGACAGCACCTAACAACAAGAACAATGGCAGCAGCCTCTAAATAGTGGTTCTCAACTCTCACTGAACTTTGGAATCACCTGGGAAGATTTTTAAATTTTTTGGTACTAAGACTATAAGTATCAGAATCTCTACGTAAGTAGGATTAAGGCGTTAGCTTACTCTTCCCCCAAGATTTCCAATTCATTGTGTTTTGTACCTAATATTTAGCACATTGTGTAAAGAATACTTTGGTGGAAATATCTCCTCTAATTTTACAAGGCGGAAAGATAATAAAAATCAATAGCCCGAGGTTGAATATTATGACTCAGCCATAGCTCCCTCTCCAATCTTTTTACCAATTCAAAGTCAGTGGTTCCTCTCACATCACTCTCTACCTCTCCAATGGGTTCAGTAAATTCATTGTAATGACACACAGAACAATGCTTATGACTATGGGGCTAAAAAGTGAAATAGAAGGTTACAATTTATGATGAGAAATGACTCAGAATACAATTCTTTAGTCAAGAATACTTCTTGGTGGTGTCCTTAAGCAGGTCTCTCCATGATCCTTGAGCTCAGCTTCTTGGGCCTTTTGGGCTTCTTGGGCCTCTTTGATCAATTTGGTCTCTTCCGCTGATTGTGGGCCCAGGCTAATTCCAGTAGACTGAAGTATCATCATGGCCTACCAATCAGAGCAGAGTCGTATGGAGGTCAAATTATCAATGCAGTCTTAGCTCACATCCATCTTACGCTAAGCCAAGTGAGTCTGAGAACCAAAGCTGTAGGAAATTCCTCAGTTTCTGAATATATAATTGGAATAAGCATGCTGGATAACTGAGCAGAACCCCTACATTGGATTTCTGGCCCATAGAGTAAAGGCTTTTTGGTAAGAAAGGCCAAGGGGAAGCCCCTGGAATTACCTTTACCTAGGAAAACAATATATCAAAACCAATATTACATCCTGGGAGAACTGTGGATTTTGTCACCATTAACAACTTGTTGGATGCTGTTGTGCTGATTTTCACCACATCTCCATTCAACTCACTTACTCCATCTGAGTAGAGAACAGATGAATCTTAGAGTGTCTGGTATCTGATATGCAAATATTGATATGATTAGTGATTGCCCCTCCATATTCATTTCAAATGGCCACAAGAAGTTTTGCATGACAAGCAATGGTCTACCCGAGGGCATTTTGCTTCTCTAATCCTGTTGTTGTTGTTGGAGTCACTTCACCAAACTGACTGTTTATCACTTTCTTTAAATCTGTGATCCACTTTATTATTTCTACCATATACTTATGTTTTACAGGTATAGTTCTAATTCTTACAAAGTAATTTTAATGAATACTGGGAGAAAAGGGTTACATTTATTCTGGAAAAGAAAGGAATTAAGGTGTGAAGGTAATACCAAGATTTCTTTAAGATCTAAAAGTCTGTTATACAAAAACCAAGAAGTTGAGTAGGTCTTACAAAGTTCCCAATTTTACCTCAAACTGAGGAAGTAATTTCAAATCATTTAAACAGTCTGAAAAAGGGCAATTCTTGGTTAGAATTTACAGATTGAATACACTAACTTCCAGTCCTTTCTTAAAATTCCAATAAAATGACAGAGGACGGATTTCTAAGATTGTGTTGTTGTGTACTGTGGAATTGGAATCAATCCATAGTTGAAAGGTTTTTCAGAAGCAGTTAACCACATGGGAGGATTCCCATCCTTCTCACGTGGAGCAACAGGTGGCTTCAAACTCCGTGCCTTCAGGACTGCAGCGCAGCTTCTTGCCACTAGGCCACCAGAGCTCCCTAGGGTAACGAAGGGTAACATAAACTGTAAAGTAAAAAAAAAAAAACGACAACAAAACGACCCCCCGAAAACACCACAAAAAACCCCAAAACAACCAAACCAACCCCATAAAACAAAAATGGAGAAAAAAATTGATGACAGTATTGAAAGACAGAAAGCAAATGGATAGACGGGAAATCTGGAAAGTCTGAACCCTAAACTGGTTGTGGTTGTTGTGTACCGTTGAGTTGGAACCGGTCCATATCTGACCCTCCAGGGAGTTTTCAGAAGCAGTATGTGACAAGGGAGGAGGTTGCCTAATGACCTAGTGACATAAATGGAGCATATATACACATGTGAATTCAATTTCAAAAAAGATCCCCTTTGACATTTTTTACTTATTATTTCCCTATTTCATCGTTGCTGATGATTTTGTAAAGAATATTAAACACCTCTCTACCATTAACATATTCAAATTAAAATATTAGTATATATGTATATGTACATACAAATAAATATCACTGGAAAAAAAACCCAGAAAATTATAAATGTCTCTTTCAGTTTTGTATAAAATTGTTAGACTACAGTTAATGGCATAAAAAATGATTGCTCTTTATTTTAAAATGATAAGAAAATTTGAAATGCTATATATCATCTGTGAGGCTGAACACTGTGACACTAATTAACATGGCTGGTTACCCAATGCGGACAGAGAGTGGGGGAATCTCCCTGATGAAAACAAGCTTGGAAGGAGGAGTGTCATCCACTTCCATAATAGGTTGCCTCCGGAAACCCTATGAACCTGGAGAGAGGATGAGAGACACCCAAGTGTTGAGGACTCTCCTTCATAGGGTCGCTATGAGTCGCCTGCGACTCGACGGCACTTAACAACAACAACAACAACAACAACAACAACAACAACATCTATCATCTGAGGGAGCTATGGTGGCCTAGTGGCAAGAAACTGGACTGCAATGCCAACGGCGTACAGTTAAAGAGACCACCAGCTGCTCTATGGGGGAAGGGTAGGCAATCTTCTTCCATGCAGTTAACTACCTGATATACAGCACAGCTCTATGGTACACAACAACAGCATATATTATATGAACCTATCTTTATAGAAGTGTGTGTATGTGTGTACATGTGTGTAAACATAATCCAATGTTTATGCATAGGTTAGGGAGCTCTGGGTGACCTAGTGGGTAAGGATTTACACTGCTAATCCAAAACAGAGTGGTTCAAATACACCACCTGATCTTCAGGAAAAAATGGGCAATCAGTTCCAGTGCAATTTATAGCCTCTGAAAACTCAGTGGAGGGTCAGCTCAAAGTTGATTCTGACTTCATGGCACACAACAACAACAACATGCATAGATTGATTGCAATTAGATAATGCTAAAAAGATGTTTACTTGTGTTTAATTGACTGTGCAATTAAATTGAGTGTATAAATAATAATAAATTATGTATAACATTTAAAAGATTGGAAATACCAGAATTCTTAATTGTTTTCATAGTAAACCCATACATGGATCAAGAAGCAGTTATTTCACTAGAATAAGAGAGCCCAGAATGATTTAAAATCAGGAAGGATGTGCATCAGAGTTGTATTCGATATCTTTTCAATCTGTGTTGAGCAAATAATTTGAGAATTTGAACTATATGAAGAACTAGCATCAGGACTGGAGGAAGACTCATCAACAATCTATATCACGAAGATGACACAATCTTACTTGCAGAAAGTAAAAATGACACAGGATAGGGCAAGGTTTCAATCTGTCTGTTGTTGATAACTTGTTATAAATTCTACTTGACTCAATCCAAGTAAAGATGTGGAATAGCTGATAGGTTCATGATGGGTACAGTTTGCTTTCATCCTTAAAGTCTAGCTTATTAGAAATAGGATTTTCTTCTCAAATCTAGAAATGCTGTTTTTCTTGTTTCTTTGTGTCAGAAAAAGATACAATTAATTGTATGCTGTTGTTTTCTAGTAGTTGTAGTTTATTCAGATATACTTATCCTGATTATACAGTTGGCCAGGAAATTTGGAGACTCCTATTCATTTGATGGCATAGTAGAAACATTACCAAAGGCAGTAAATGTATGTTTTTGTTGTTATGTGCCATCGAGTTGACCATGATTCTTAGTGACCCTATGCATAATAGCTCAGAACTCTGCTCTATCCTGAGCCAATTTCACTGTCTCTGACATATTTAACTTCATTACCTCAGTTATTGTGTCAATCCATCTCATGTGGGGTCTTTTTCTCCTTTGCTGTTCCTTGACTTTTCCCAGCTTGATGTCCTTCTCCTTGGTTTTATATGTTTAACTACAAGTACATGTGGCAAATTATGTTTGTGAATGGCATGGATGACAGAAATGACTACTCTGTAAAAGAGCGCTGCTCCCAAATTTATTCTAATTCATGTTGACCCTCCATTGGGTTTTTGATACTGATTATACCTTTGTGGAAAGAGATTATACTTATTTTCTCATGTAATATTTGGTGAATTTGAACTTTCAACCTTTTGGTTAGCAGCCCGACATGTACACATTGTGCCAAGAAGACTACTTAGAAATAAGCTAAAGGAACTGAAAAACAATATTCCTTAAATCAAAATTCTAAATTTTGAGTAACAGACTACATTGATGTTTCATCCACATTCTGCATCCTGAACAAAAGATCTGAGAAACTAGACTATCTGAAGAGAAAATGGCATCATGATTGTAGGAAGACTCATCAACTGCCTGTACTATGTAGATGACATAACTTTGCTTTAAATAAAAAAGTGTATTGAGGCATTTGCTGATGGAATTTAAAGTCTTTATAGCCTTCATTATGCAGTACACCACAACATAAAGGAAACAAAATTTCTCACAGAACAAAAATTCAACCAATAAAAACTCATGATAGATGGAGAAAAATTGAAAAAAATCATCAGAGATTTAATTTTAATTAAACAATCAAAATTCATGGGAGCACAAGTCAAGAAATCAAAGAATTCATTGCATTGAACAAACCTGCTGCAAAACACTTCTTCACAGATGTGAAGAGCAATGATATCACCTGGAGAAAAAAGTGGCATACTACCCAACACGTGATATTTTCAATGATCTCAAGTGAACATGAAAGTTGGACAGTGACCGACGAAGACTAAAGAAGAATTAACATCTTTTCATTGTTTTGTTGGTGAAAGATATTGAACGTATGGTCTACTGTCAAAACAACATGCAAATTTGTCTTGGAAGAATTACAGCCACAACCCTTCTTTGAAGAGAAGATGGTACAAATTTGCTTCACATGCTTTGAACATGTTATCAGGAGGATAAAGTCCCTGGAGAGAGACATCATGCTTGGTATAGAAGAGAGTCAGTCAAAAAGAGAAAGATCCTCAAAGAGATGGGTTGACATGACACAATGACTACCCAATATGTTCCTAATAACAACAGTAACTGTGAGGTTGGGACAAGATCAGGCAATGTTTTATTCTGTTGGACATAGGGTTTCTATGGGCAGGATCCAGTTCAACAACACCAAATAATAACAACATGCTCTTAACATACTTGGTTCATAATTCTGTTGATAATTTTTGGTAGAGGTTTGGAGATGAAGATAAAATCTCAACAGTGATGCATAGCTAAAACTACAGTTGACAAACCCAAGACATGTCAGCTGTCAGAGACAAACTTGGCCAAAAACAATGAAATGAGATTAAGCAGGAAGAAATTTCAAGTTCTGTTTAGGTTCATAAAGTTAGTTGCATGAGAGTGAATTGGTTTGGCCACAGAACAGATGGCAAAATTCTGCGATTTCCATTTGATGACAACCGTAAAATCAACTGATGGTGTGATGTAGCTATTAAAGAAAAAGACTAACACAGTCTTAAGCATAGTGTCTAGCTCAGTAGAAGCAATAGAAAAAGAGCAGTTTTACCAAGTTCCATTCAGTAATGACTTCTGAATAAGAAGTCAGACTTTGCATTCTGTCTTAAGACACACTTTTCAAATTGGTGTATGTAAAGAGGAAGGCACAGAGAATTTTGAAAATCATAACCATGGAGAAAATGCTGAAAGAACAGAATATTGTTTTCCTGTAGCAGGGAAAAAAAGAATATAAAAGAACAACAACAACGAAAACCTGTAAAAGTCTCTTGGCCTCTTTGGTGAGTATCCATGTGGAAAAGTATAAGAAGATTTATTTTGTCCTGAACGAGGTTAATCTAATAGAGGAGTTAATTGTTAGATGAAAATCATCCCAAACATGAGAAAACAAACAGAATTATCTGAAACATAGATCTGGTTAACATGTAAGGAGGGATCCCCTTTATTAGATACATTCACTCTAAAAGACATCAAAACATGAAGATTTTAATAAAATAGCCTTAACACACACCGGAGTTCCAATTAAAACTCATCGTCATCAAACCAGAACCAAGTCACAGCTGAACCACCATTGAGTTTCCAACACTATACATCACATGGGAGATTGCCTGTAGTTCTCTTCTATCGTGGCTGGTGGATTTGAACAGCAAGAAATCACCACCTTTGGGTCAGCAGTACCACTCCCCATGGATTAAGCCCCAAAACAGTTACTTTTTGTTGCATATCACATTACATCAAAGTTAGAAGTTTAAAATTACATTTTTGCGGTGTTCCCAATTTGATAGTTTAGAAATTCAGAAAAATTTGCCTATGAAGTTCTCGTAGGTTTTTAAATGTTGTTGCGCTTAGATACCAACTTGAGCTAAATCGTAGATTGGATACTCCCTTCCCCAAATACTTATCAACTCAACTGGAGCATGATCCCCCGTGGCTGGGCCATATGCAATGATGTGATTTGAGTTATTCAATGACACAATCACTCTTTGTTATATAACTAGATATTTCCAGGCCTAATCTGCTGTAAGGAGCTTAGAGTGGGATGTCACACTCTTAACCAGGACACAGGCCTGGTCCAATGTAAGAGCAGTTTCTCTGGGATTGTGGCCTTCTTTTCTCTAACAAGAGATGAAAAAATTGAGTGAAGAGGGAGGAGCCTTGATATCACCAAGAAAACAGAGGTGGACCGTAGTGTATACTTTCAAGTCAGGGTCCTTTCACTGAAAAGCTACTAAACCCAGGGGAAGATTAATAGTAAGACACATGGGGACCTTCAAGGTATGCTTATCTCACTAGATGTTAAAAGAAGTCACAGATTTGTCCTCAGGGTCATCACACAAAGGTTTCTTCTAGAAGAAAACCTTTATTTTATACTGGTTTATTTACAAAGTTCATATACGTTGTTTTTCATGTCTGATCTTTCCCATTTCCTTCATCCACCAATTAAATTGTGTGATCCTATGATTAACCATCTCCTAACCTCTGCCCACCCAAACTCACCCCTCTGCTCCCCTTTTCTCCCTCTTGGATCCTTATACTCTTTCTATAAGTATGGTCTTAAACAGTATTTGCCCTTATGGTCTGAGTTAGCTCACTTAGCATAATGTTCTCCTGTCACTCCCAAGTTAGAATCATTAATTTGAATTTAGATTTCTAGCCTCTTACACTGTGAGAGAGTACATTTCTATTATGCAAGCAACAAACTTATGGTATTTATTATATGTTGCTGTTGGAACCTCTCTGGAAGGCAGTACGGCACTTTCTCAAGAAGCTGGAAATAGAAATACCATTTGACCTAGTAAGTCCACTACTGGTAATATACCCTAAAGAAAGCAGAACTGCCACCTAAGCAGATATATGCACACCCATGTTTACTGCTGCTTTGTTTATAATAGCAAAGAATTGGAAACAGCTCAAGTGCCCATCAACAAATGAATGGATAGAGAAACTGTGGTATATTCACATAATGGAATATTATGCAGCACTGAAAAAGAACTAAGGGTGACCATGGAGGACATTATGCTGAGTGAAATATCTCAGTCACAAAAAGACAAATACTGTATAATGCCACTCTTATAGAACAGGACTGATATGAGGGTTAGGAGGAAAC
Source organism: Elephantulus edwardii (assembly GCF_000299155.1). Lineage (NCBI taxonomy): Eukaryota > Metazoa > Chordata > Mammalia > Macroscelidea > Macroscelididae > Elephantulus > Elephantulus edwardii. Next base: position 5,666,342 of record NW_006399888.1, on the reverse strand, counting down.
TAAGAGGAGATAAATAATGTACATGGCATTGAAACAGATGAGGGAGAGAACTGTATAATAGGAACATATGATAAGGTATTATTGGTATGACAAGAGTCCAGAATTAGAGTTGCATAGTAAAGTGTTTCGGGGCAGGGTGGGGGTGCTGAATAAAAATGAAAGAACTTTTTTTCCAAAGGAATATATTCAGACATGTTAATACCAAATAAAGAGTACATTTTCTTAAAAAAAAAA
>NW_006399888.1:5621417-5665973 GCF_000299155.1 Elephantulus edwardii | reverse complement strand
GCTGTTTCTAATTTTGTTTACAATCAGCTATGAGTGGGAAGCTTTTTATTGCCTCTTGTTCCTGGCTGCTGATGCCAAGAGTGTTGACTGTGGAGCCAAGCAAACTAAAGTTGTTAATAATCTCAATCTCATCACCATCTATCATGATTTGGCTAATTGGTCTAGTAGTAAGAATATTTGTTTTCTTAATGTTGAATTTCAATCTATAACTTTAAGGTTGAAGTCCTTGACCTTCTGCAGCAAGCACTTCAGGTCTTCCTCAGTTTCAGTAAGCAGGGTTGTGTCATCTGCATAAAGCAGGTTGTTGATAAGTCTTCCTCCAGTCCTGATGCCACATTCCTCCTCATAGAGTCCAGGCTCCTAGATGATCTGTTCTGCATATAGGGATTGAAAAGGTATAGGAATAGGACACATCCTTGGCATACACCCTTCCTGATTTTAAACCATGCAGTGGTTCCTTGCTTTGTTCTTATGACTGTGTACTTGTCCAAGTATAGATTTCACATAAGCACAATCAAGTGTTCTGGGATTCCTATTCTTATCAGAGTTAGCCACAGTTTATTGTGATCCACACAGTGAAAGCCTTTGCACAGTCAATGAAACAAGATAGGTCTTGCTCTGGTACTTTGAGCTTTCAGCTAAGATCCATCTTATATTGGCTATAATATCTCTAGCCTCTTCTAATCCCAGTCTGCACATCTGGCAGTTCTATATTGATGTGCTCTTCTAGTTATTTTAGGATCTTGCTTGTATGTCGTATTAATGATGATATAGAAGCACAACATAACACCATAAAAGATGGAGAAAAGATTGACGTTTTATGCATTTCATTTTACACGGCTCCACAATCAATAGTCATAGTAACAGCAGCAAAAAAAATCAAAAGACATGTTGCACTGGAAAAATCTGCTATCAATGACCTCTTTTAAAGTCCTCAAGAGCAAGGATGTCAGTTTAAAGACTAAGCCATGTCTGATTCAAGCTATAATCTTTTCACTTACTTTCTATGCACATGAAAGTTGGACACTAAATAAGGAGAACAGAAGTGCAATTAGTGAGTTGGAATTGTGGTATGGAGAAGAGTACTGACTGCCCCATGGCCTGTCAAAAGGTCCAACAAATCTGTCTTGGAGGAAATGCAATTAACATGCTCCTCAGAGACAAGAGTGATGAAACTTCATCTCACATGCATTGGGCATGTTGTCAGGATAGATCAGTTTCTGGAAAAAGTCATCATGCTGGAAAAAATGTAGGGTCAGAGAAAGATAAGAGGATCCTCAACAATCTAAATGGTTTGAAATAGTGACTGTGACAATGGGTATATGATGTTGCTATGTGCCAGGGAGTCAACTACAACTCATAGCAACCATATGCACAATTGCTCTGAACCCTGCTCTATCCTGGGCCAGTCTCAGTGTTTCTGACTCACTTACCCTCATTGCTCTAGTTACTGTGACAATCCATCTCATGCAGAGTCTTCCTTTTCTGCACTGTCCCTCACCCTTTCAAGCATGATGTCTTTCTTCAAGGACTGGTCTCTCCTCACAACATGTCGAATGTATGTGAGACAGAGCCTCAAAATCCTTACCTCCAAAGAATAGCTTGGCTTTGCCCTCTCCAGAACAGACCAGTTTGTTCTCTTAGCAGTCTAGGGTATGTTCAACACTCTTCTTCAGCACCACAAATTAAAGGTATCAATTTTCTTCTGTCTTCTTTGATAACTGTCCAGCTTTCTGATATATAACAGATAATTGAGAAGACCATAGTCTGGATCAGGCACACTTTAGTCTCTAGACTAACATCGTCACTCTTTAACACTCTGGAGAAGTTCCTGATGACAGATTTTCCCAATTCAATTTTTCTTTTGGTTTTCGTGACTACTGATGCCACTGGTGTTGATTGTGGAACCAAGCAAGTAGAAATTGTTAACAATCTCAATCTCTCAATCTATCATGATGCTGACAGTTGGCCCAGTGGTGAAAAATCTTAGTTTTCTTGATATTGAGCTTCAGTTCATATTGGAGACTACATATGATGTCCCTAAGGCCTTGGCTTTTTTAAAACCCTGCTTATCTCTCTGGTAGCTCTCTATCAATGCAGTGTTCCAATAACTTTTGGATCATCTTCAGCAGTGTTATTGTTTAATCATTACCATACTCTGTCAAATCAACTTTTTTTTTGAGTGAGTATAAATATAGATTTCTCTGTCTGTCTCTCTCTTTCGCGCGTGCGTGTGCACGCGCACACACACACACACACACACACACACACACACACACACACACGGGAGCTCTGGTAGCCAAGTGGCAATGCAATACCGAAATACCGATGGCGCACAGTTTGAATCCACTAGCTGCTCTGCTGGAGAAGGATAGGTAATCTCCTTTCTTGCGATTAAGTGCCTCTGAAAATCCACTGGAGGGTCACCTATGGGGCTGTTTCAACTCAACAGTACACAACAACAACAACATATGCACATGAGAGCATTAGATGTTACTGGATAGAAAGATTATCAAAATTTTGACTTTTTATAAGTAATTTATTAAAATTATAAATATGAATACATAAATGAGACTCTAAAACAATCTGAGAAACCATGAGTGGTGATGCCTGCAGTAGACAGAATTGCAAGTGACAAACTCAACATGAAGTTGTTGAATTTGCTGTGAGGACCTTGGATGCCGCACTTTATAGGCAAACCGAGTTGTGACCATTAGAGCAGAGACTTTTGCGGAAACTCAGTTCAAATAATTGATCAAAGAACATGTTTGTATCTTGAACCCTGTTACTCATCTTGCTTTCTTACATGTTTCTTCCTTTGATTTGTCCCTTTAAATTTGATGCGCCCTTTTCGCTGTCTTAACTGGTGTTATACACTAACTCTATCTCTGTGGCAATAACTTGACTTTTTCATTCTACTTTCTAATCACCAACGACCATGGGCTATAATTTATGACTGCTCTTTTTGTCCCAAAGAAGATGTTGACAGTTTTAACCAGCCATATTATGATGTTGAGATATAATAACTGTAAATTCCTTTAACAAAGGACTTTGTGTCGCCTTGATTTATTTTTCCTTTCTTAAGGAAGACTATAAAAATATTTGATGGAGTTAATCACACTTTACTCTTTTCTTGATTGGCTCGTCTCTCATTGCCTCTTTTAAAATCTCCCTTTCTTAGATAAAAGAAAATAGAAATAAAAAACTTGACTAAATTTTCATTATCTTCTTTGACACAAAATGATAATAAAACATACAAAAAAAACCCCTACAGATTTTTTATTTCTCTCTCACAGAATCGTTGGCTGTTTGCTCTATCATTACAAGATTAAATAATGAATAATTTTGATTTTTTCAAAGAGTATTTAAACAATCCTTTCCCATTATCAACTAAGGCTTTTAACTAAAAATCAAATTTTTCTTCATTAAACGTTTTAAAATGCCATGAAGAGTTAATAGGGGAAATAGCAGACAATGATCCTTCGTAATTAGGAACTTATAAATGCTACTTTACATAAACAATATCCTAGAGTTCGAGATAGGAGTGAGACTTACTTTGTTTTAAACTGTTTTCCCTTAAAGAGCAAACAGAAATTCCTTTTCAATAAAGCTTCAAACAATCTTGCAAGAAGCACAAACCTCTCACTTCTGTAGTTTAATTCCCAGAGTGGTATTTCCACCTCAGCTGGATTTGAAACTTGTCTAGGCCTTTCATCTAAGGCTCAGTGTGTAGTTACCAATTGTGTCAGACATATCAACCTGGCCAGGTAAAAGCTTAGCACTCAGGCAACCATTTGGCCAAAGTCGGCAAGTTCGGTCAAATGGATTATTTATTACTTTGGAAACTGAAGCGGAGTTGAAACATGGTTTGAGTTCCTTTGCCAATTTTTTTTAAATAAGTGAATTTATTGTTTTAAAATGTCCAGAGGTAGAGCATAAAAATAAAATAAGACAATTTGTGCTCCAGCAATATATATACTCCACTTATGGTATCAGTGATAAATATGTTGTGTTATTCTTGGCCTATTGTGGTACCTGTAACCATCTCCTTCATTTAGTCAAAATGACATCAGAAGAGAGTGTACTGCAGATTCTCATGAGGTCACTCTTGCCCCATGTCTTTGGGATGCTTACCTAGACTCAAGAATTTCTTCTTAATGAACACATGGTACATTGAATCACTTTGAAAACTGTCTCAAAAAACACTTAAATCGCCCCCACATTTATCCACGGTCCTGTGACAGTTCATTTAATAACAGACATTACTGTGTAGGTGCTATTCCCCCCTTCCCATTCAGGCAATAATAAAGATTAGCATTTATGTAAAGAAACATAAAACAGAGTGTAGGCCAATGAATAGTTAAAGACAGTTTTGAAGTGGTGATGAACCACACATGGACAAATCCCTCTTTTTTCTTCAAAAGAAGTTTCTGTGTATTTCCCAAAGAGGATGCTGTACTCTTTGAGCATGGACTAATTTGCATCTTTTCATAATCAAGTTGTGCATGTTCTGTATAAAGTACACCAAGCTTAGATGTTGTTTCTGTTTGGTTGGTTTTTGTTGTTATGTATAATTGTGTTGACTACGGCTCACAGTGACCCCATGAACAACAGCTCTGAACTCTGTCCTGTCTTGAGTCAATATGTCTCTGACATACTTACCATAGTTACTGTGTCAGTGCATTTCATCCAAGGTTGTAGTCTTCTGTGCTGTCCTCCACCCTTCCAAGCATGCTGTTCTTCTGCAAAGACGGTCCCTCCTGGCAACATGCACAAAGTAGATGAGAAGAGCTTCAAAATTTTTGCCTCCAAAGATTATCTTGGTTTCACCACCTCCAGGATTTATGTGTTTGTTCTCTCAACAGTTCACAGTTTGTTCAATACACTTCTTCAGCACCACAACTCAAAGGCATCGATTCTTCTTCTGTCATCCTTAATCATTGTCCAGCTCTGACACTGTTGATCTTCAGCACACTGGAGAGGTCCCTGACAAGCAGATTTTCCCAGCACAATTCATCTTTTGATTTCCTGACTGTGCCAAGAGTGTTGATTGTGGAACCAAGCAAGCTGAAATTATTAATCTGAATCTCTTCTCCATCTATCATGGTTGATGACCTTAGATTGAACTAGTAAAAAAAAATCAACAAAATTTGAGAAGTCAATAAAATTGAAACTGCTTAACAACAACAACAACAGCAAAATTCTAATTAAAAATCATTTGGCTACTTAGGAAAAAGGTAAAAGCTTGGCATTTAAAGGACCAGAACCAGAGTTTTAAGTTTGCACAAGGCAAAAGATGTTTGAAAGATGATAAATCACCATTAAATCATCTATACTAGAAACAATGACAGCATAAACATATTTTGGGATTACTCGTCTGCATTGAAACAGAAATAGCATAGTAATAATTCTTACATATTTCATAAGAGAAAAATTGGCCAATGGAAAAAGAAAACTATATTTTTCAACAATGCAAGTAATATTCTGGATATTTAAAAAGAAAAAAATCTCCCTTGGGTATCTGTCAGATACACCAGGTAGTAACTCATTCCTTAATGTTGTTGTTGTTGTTGCTGTTATTAAGTGCTGTCGAGTTGCAAACGACTCATAGCAACCCAATGAAGGAGAGTCCTCGACGCTTGGGTGCCTTTCATCCTCTCTCCAGGTTCATAGGGTTTCCGGAGGCAAGCTATTATGGAAGAGGATGCCACTCCTCCTTCCACGCTTGTTTTAATCAGGGAGCTCCACCCCACTCTCTGTCCGCATTGGGTAACCAACCATTAACACATTTGACACATCAAGTGTCACAGTGTTCAACCTCATAGCAACCAAAAGTGACCACGGTACGGCAACTTGTACACCAGGGCTATATGACCTAGAGGAGTGTCTGAACAAAAACAAAAAAAGACAGGCCTGAGGGCCGCGGATTAAAAGTCACCCACCTTTGGCTTGGTAGCATCGCTTTCTGTCCACTGGGCCATCTGATATCTCTCTCTCTCTCTCTCTCTTCCTTACTCAACTATATAAAATTAAATAGTATTTGTTCAGAGATAAAGCTCAAAAGGCAAGAAGAGAGGGGATAGACAGATTAATGGAAATGAGAATCAAAGGAAGGAGAGAGGAGTCCAGTTACTTTGTGAATATTGTAATTAATGCCATAGATGAAAAGTGCAGAAATGATTGAGTGGAACACAGATCCGCTTTGCCAACTTTTAAACAACAATAGCAAGTGAAAAGAAAAGAAAAGAAAAGCTTGGTTTCAGGAGATCAGGAGACATACCACATTGGGCAAATCTGCAGTCAGAGATTTCTCCAAATTACTGAGTAGCAATGGTGTCAGTTTGAGAACTAAGATGTGTCTGGACTAGGCTACAGTTTTTTCAAAGAGGGACATCATGCTTGGGAGGGTGGAGGGACAGCGCAGGAGAGGAAAGCCCTCTATGAGGTGGATTGAGTCAGTGACTAGGATAATTGGGATGGGAGTGTCAGAGACAGTGCGATTGGCACAGGACAGAGCAGAGTTTAGGGCTGTTGTACATAGGGTCGCTATGAGTCCCAAGCGACTCGACGGCACATAACAACAACAACAACATGCCTCTGAAATCTAGATAACAAAAAAGAATTGATGAAGAATCTTTTTCAGCTAGACTGAAGAAGAATTCATGCCTTGGAGCTGTGGTGTTGGAGAAGAGCACTGAATATCCCATGGACTGCCAAAAGGACTAACAAATGTGTTTTGAAAAAGTACAACCGATTTCTCCTTCCTTAGAGGCAAGGTTGTTGAGTCTTCATCTCATATACTTTGGGCATATTGTTAGAAGGAGTTGTTCCTTGGAAAAGGACACCATGGTTGGAAAGGTGAAGGGTCAGCAAAAGAAAGGAAGACCCTCAATGAAGTGGCTTGACATGGTGACTGCAGCAATGAACTCAAGTATTATGAGAGACAGTGAGGATAGGACAAGATTCATAGGGTCACTATGAGTCATACTTAGCTCTACGTCACCCAACAAAAAATAATAACATGCTGCTGCCTTCTCTCAGCTCACCGGTATCTTAGTAAAGCACATGTAAGAGACTCAGTCCTTGTCTCTACTCAACTGGCTGAATGTCCACATTTTCCACTTACAAACCCACCAGCTGCTCTGCAGGAGAAAGAGGGGCAATCTCCTCTTGTTTGATTTGCTGCCTCTAAAAACCTGCTAGAGAGTCTTCTATGCGTTGATTCTACTTGATGGCACGTAACAACAGTGACAGTTCAGGGGTCAGAGCTTTTCTCTGGATCTTATTATATTAGCAAGATTGATTAAACTATTAAACTATATTGTTTATATGTTTGAATTATACCTCCAGCTTCCTTCTCCTGATGTTGGACTGATATCTTGTGATAGGTGCTTTTAATCTGAGTAGCTTTACCTAAGACCTAAGACGAGTTGCTTCATTAGCCTTAATGCCTAAGTGTGGTTTCATACCCTCATAGACAACAAAGACAGTTCAGTCATTCGGAAACGCCAAGAGTTTAGCCGTTATCTGAGGAATCAAAGGCAAAGGCAAAATTCTTTGGGTAAAGTTAATTACTAACCCTACAAGTGTCCTCAGAAATCTCACAAGGACGTTCATACTAGATCATTTTAAAGGCTATGGATGTGAAACCATGACTACGTTTCTGATTTTTTTAGAACTTTGATTTGCCAGACTTGTGTAATTCTACTTGTGTAACTACTCTTAGTTACCTATGAGCAATCCAAAGGTGTGAGATAGTTACTCAAAATCTGCTATGACGCTGGACACTGAGTGTACTCTAATAATAAATATCAATTTAGTTGTTACCTGTCCTCTAACCCAAACAATTAAAAATGTGACTAAAAATCCATTCAAAATAGCCAAGGGTATCTATGTACTAAAGTTCCTGCTCTCTGTATTTTGGCCCATTTCTTTCTCCAAAATCCATAAGAATATCAATATTCTCCTAGACTTTTAAATATCTTCAATATTGTAATATTAGTCATATTTTTTTCAATCTGAACCAAAATTTACTCTTGTTTGCCTTTTATTTCCTAGTGAAAATGTGTTTTCTTTTAGAACGTGCATGAGCATCACAGATTATATGCAAACACTTTCTGCATGTAATCTTTATGTTGTTTGTTGTTTATTGTTATTAGATGCCATCAGTCAAGGATGACTCATAACAAACCTATGAACAAAATATCAGAACCATTTTATCCTGCACCATCCTCACATTTCCTGACACATAAGAGCCCATTGCAGCAGTCACTGTGTCAATCCACCTGGTTGGGAGTCTTCCTCTCCTTCACTGACCCTCCACCCTTCCCAACATCATGTCCCTCTCCAAGGAACAGCCCCTCCTAGCAATATGCGCAAAGTGGGGGAGGCAAAGCCTTATCATTCTTGTCTCCAAAGAGCACTTTGGCTGTACCCTCTCCAAGAGATATGTGCTTGTTCTCTTGACCATCCATGGGATGTTCTTCTCCAACACTACAGCTCAAAAATGTCAATTCTTTTTCTTTCATCCTTATGACAGAAAAGCCCAGGCCTCAAACACATAGCAAGTAATCAGAAAGACTGTACTGAATTAGACATACCTTAGTCCTCAAACTGACATCATTACTCCTCAATAATTTGGAGAGGTCTCTAACTGCAGACTTTACCAGAAAGAAAGCAAGATGTCATCACAAAAACAGAGGAGAAAGAAAAAATAGAAATGGACTCCAAAGATTGCACTGGAGTGTCAAGAAACCAAAACAAAAGAAAAGCATGTTGAAGTAAAAGATCTGAACAGAAGAATTCAAAGGTCAGCTTGGGAGGACAAAGCAAATTATTATAATGGAATGTGCAAAGAGCTGAGATTAGAAAATAAAAAGGGAAGAACTCACCCTGCATTTCTCAAGCTGAGGGAACCGAAAAACAAATTTGAGCCTCATGTTGCAATATTGAAAGATCCTGTGGGCAATATATTGAATGATCTGGAGATCATCAAAAGAAGATGGAGGGAATACACAGAATCACTATACCAGAAAGAGATCATTGATACTGAAAATTTTCAGGAAGGACTATATTTAGCCCCTTTATCTACCTAAAATAGCAGGTTGGACAGCTTTGCAATTTGTACCTCTATTGCATTTATGCTTTTCAGAAAAAAAGGTGTTTGCTGTTTTGTTGGTTTTTTTTTTTTTTTTACTTAAACTTTCATCTGACAGCTGTGGTCTTCTCCCTCTAGAATTTGATTTTGTTAAACTAATTTAGAGTGAACAGTTTGTTGCAGAAGTATTCCAAAGTTATTATGAACATGTATTTCATGTGTATTCCACACTGTTGCAGAAAACACATACCAGAGAATTGACCATAGTACTCTCCAGATTCTTAACTGTCTTGATGTGTCAGTGAACTTGTCTGACTTCTTACAGTCACAATATCCCTTACTGCATGTTCGACTTGTCCACAATATATCACTGCTTTATATCCTACACACACATGGGCCACAGATGGTCATTTTTAATTTCAGAACTCAAATGTAATAAATTCAGCACATGCGTATTTAGCTAAGATTAAGTGCTGGGAGGCTACCAGGGAAAAAGTCATCGATCAAGTTCATCTCTAACTAGAAGATGGTGATTCAATTGCTACAAAGTAAACCTTTGTTGTACGTTTTCCTCAGCTTTACAACCATTTTCCCCCCTCTGGGGAGTACAAAAGAATTAAAATTCACACATTAAATTTTCTTACTAGCTGGGAGGAGAACTCACAGTTTTGGTAGATAGAAATTAGTATATTTTCATCTGCAATTTTGGCTAATAATCAGGCCAAACCTTTAGAATAATTTTGATTCTTTTTGTTTGCTCACCTCAAATCCATGATAACAATGTCTCTTGTTCACTTTACTTGTTCACATGCATCCACCACTCTTAAGCTTCCACCACTCACAAACAAACCACTGACATCTTCACCTGGAAGGATCCAATGAGCCTCAAGATGATCTTCCTAATGCTTCACATCATAAACATATCATAAAGACATACCATAAAGACAAATGTCTTCCCACATCCTTCCACCACTCACAAATCAAGCCACGTCTTCACCTGGAACGATCCAATAATCTTCAAGATGACCACTCTACTTTGGACTTTATTTCACTACAAACCGTTTTCATCACAGTAAGAGTTATTCTTTCAGTGAAAAGCATCCAGTGATTCCCAGACAAAGTAAAAGTTCCTTAATAGAACTTTAAAGGACTTATATTATCTGGAAACCCTATTATGTCCCTAATGTGATCTCCAATGTGTTCACTTCCATCTAGTCAATCATTATGTTGACTCCAAGAATAATACAATGAAAACTTCCCAGTCTTATGCAGTCTAATTTGTTGAAGATTACACTCTTATAATCCATAAAGTCCATTTTGAAGATTTAGAAAAGATTGTGTCTCCAAATCCCTTAAATACAAACCAGCATATCTTGTATCTGTTTTATTAGAGTCCAAAAACTCTTTTGGAATAGCTTAGATCATTGTCATCTGTTAAACCTCAGAGGTAAAGAACTTCTCTAGGATCATAGTAGGACATTCCCTCAGGGTATTTGGTTATGATTAAGAAGTTTATCAAGCATTGCTCCTGTTGTTGTTGTTTCATTATTGTTGTTAGGTGTCATCCTATGACTCATATTAACGTTATGAACCACAGATTTGAATCCTTTCTTATCCTGTGCTGTCTTCATCATCTCTGATATACCGGAACCAGAACAGTCACTGTGTCAGTCCATCAGGTTGAGGGTTTCCTGTCTTTGTCAAACCCTCCATCTTTCCAAGCATGATGTCCCTCTCTGATGAATAGCCTCCCCCAACAACATGCTTAAAATTATGTGAGGCAAAGTTTTGCCATCTTTGCCTCTAAGAAGCACTCCTGCTGCACTCTTTCCAAGATATGTCTGTACTTTTGGAAGTCTGTAGGCTATTCAATACTCTTTTCCAACACTACAGCTCAAAGTCATCAGTTTTTCTTCTGTTATCCTTATTCATTATCCAGCTCCCAGCAGAACAGCAAGTTACTGAAAAGATCATGGCCTGAATTAGAATTAGAAACTGACATTGTTAATCTTCAGTAATTTGGAGAGATCCCTGGCTCCAAATTTTACCAATGAAATATGTCTCTTAATCTCCTGTCTGCTGGTAACAAGTGTGTTGACTGTGGATCCAAATGTGTTGACTGTGGATAACTGGAAATGGTTGACATTTTCAATCTTTTCTCTATCTGTCATGATGTTGCTTTTGGTTCAGTGGTGAGAATTACTGTTTTGTTGATGTTGACATATAATTCAAATTGAAGGCTTTAGTATATGATCTTCTGCAATAAATATTTAAAGTCATCCTCACTTTCTGCAAATAATATATCATTTGCATAACACAGATTGTTGGTGAATATTCCTCCTATCCCAATGCCATATTCTTCTTCATAGAGTCCAGCTTCTTGAATGATTTTCTATACTGGAAAGGAAAAACAGAGGAATAATGATTGTGCATTTTATAAAGACAGTTTAAAAAGAAAATTTCAAGTTCTATACTGAAGTACAATGTTGTGGTAGGATACAATCCATATGCACTTAAACAAGACCTGTTAATTCAACTGTTATTCAAATATACACACAAACAGCTAAAGCTAAAGGGGAGGAAAATGAAGATTTTTACCAAATTTTCTAGTTTGAAATTGAACATCCATGAACTAAAAATATAGTAATGATAGTTGATGCTATGAATGCAAACATTGGAAATAATTAAGAAAAGAATGCTTGCCAGAATGTGACTTGGTGACAGAAATGAGGCTGGGTATAGAATAAATTTTGTGTGTTCAGTGATTCATTAAGAGGAGGTAAAATTATCTCTATATTCAGATAAGATGATAGTATACTTAGAAAACCCTAATGATTCAGCAAGAAAACTATTGGACATAGTTGACCAATTCGACAAAGTGGCAGGATACAAGACCAACATACAAAAACCAATTGGATTTCTCTACAGTGACAAAGAGAATATCGAACTGGATCTAAGAAAAATAATACCCTTCATAATAGTGAATCTCAAGATTAAATACTTGGTATTAAATCTAACCAGAAACACAAAGGATGTATTCCAAGAAAATTATAAAACATTACTACAAGAAACGAAAATAGACCTGGAGAAATGGAAGAATATACCTTGCTCATGGAAGGCTCAATATTGTGAAAATGACAGCCCTACCAAAGTCAATCTAACGTTCAGTGCAATACCAGTATAAATACCAATTCCATTCTTCAACGAGATGGAAAAGACAATCTCCAATTTCATTTGGAATGGAAAGAGATTCTGAATGAGCAAAGAATTCCTTAAAAAAGAATCAAGGTAGGAGTCATCTCACTTCTTGATTTCAAATCATAATACACTCGCGTGGTGGTCAAGACAGCATGGTATTTGTACAATGACAGACACATAGATAAATGGAATAGATTTGAGAACTTAGAAATCAGCCCATCTATTTGGACAAGAACAAACTGGGAGGAGGGTAGAGAGAATAGTGCAACAATGAATGAATGGAAACCCAAAATCTCTGTAAATGTTTATGAAAATTAATAAGATATAATTATAGAAAAAAAAAGAAATCAGCCCATCTACCAATGGTCAACTGATTTTTGACAAGGAGATGAAATTAGTTAAGTGGAGTATGACAGTCTTTAAACAAATAGTGTTGCCAAAATTGAAAAACTATCTGCAGAAAACTCAAGCAAGACCCACATCTCACACCATGCACAAAAACTAACTCAAAGTGGATCAAGAACATAGGACTAAAACCAAAGACATTAGAGAAAAGCTTGGCAGAACTCTATGAGCACTAATGAACAACATGAACTGTCTTCCAAGCACCCTAAAAACCCACAAGCAGGAGAAGATAAAATGGATGAATGAGACCTCTCTGCACATCCAAAAACTTCTCCAACAGGGTAAAAAGGGAAGCCACAGACTGGGGGAAAAAAAAATTTGGTAATGACATGTATAACACAAACACACACACACACACACACACACACACACACTCTTGGCCAAGAGGATGTGTGGCATCAAGATTGGATGTAGACTCATCAAGAACCTACTTTATGCAGATGACACAACCCTGCTTGCTGAAACAGAGGAGAACCTGAAGCGCTTGCTGTAGACAGTCAAGGACTGCAGCCTCCAATATGGATTGAAGTTCAACATCAAGAAAATGAAGATTCTCACCACTGGGCCGATTGGCAGCATCATCATGGATGATGAAAAGATTGAGATTGTTAACGGGTTCAGTTTTCTTGGTTCTACAGTTAACACACTTGGTACAAGCAGCCAAGAAAGTAAAAGATGTAGTGCGATGGGAAAGTTTATGGTTAGAGACTTCTCTAAAGTGATGAAGTACAATGATGTCAGTCTGGAGACTAAGGTGGGTCTGATACATGCCATGGTCTTTGCAATCCTTTGCTATGCATCAGAGAGCTGGACAATGACTAGGGATAATAGAAGGAGAATCAATACCTTTGAGCTGTGGTGTTGGAGAAGAGTACTGAATATACCATGGACTGCTAAGAAAACGAGGGTGAAGCCGGGCTGCCCCTTAAAGGTAAGGATTCTGAAGCTTCATCTGACATACTTTGGACATGTTGCGAGGAGGGACCGTCCTTGGAGAGGGACGTCATGCTTGGGAGGGTGGAGAGACAGCGCAGGAGAGGAAGACCCTCCATGAGAAGGATTGATTCAGTGACTGGGGTAATGGGGGTAGGTGTGTCAGAGACAATAAGATTGGCGCAGGATAGAGTGCTGAAATTATTAAACAATATCATTAATACCACATGCAAGCAAGATTCTGCTGAAAATGTTCCAAAAATGATTGGAGCAATATGTTAACAGAGAAGTGCCAGATGTGCAGGCTGGATTTAGAAGAGGTTGTGGTACTAGGGATATTATAGGTAATGTTAGATGGATTTTGGCAGAAAGCAGAGAATATCAGAAGAATGTCTGTCCTTCATTGACTATGCAAAGGCTTTTCACTGTGTGGATCACAAAAAACTATGGCTGACTCTGAGAAGAATGGAAATCCCAGAACATTTGATTGTGCTTATGCGAAACCTATACTTGGGCCAAGAGGCAGTCGACAGAACATAGCAAGGAGATACTACATGGTTCAAAATAAAGAAGCAGGTCTGTCAGGAATGTATTTTGTCTCCACACCTTTTCAATCTGTATGCAGAACAGATAATCTGAGATGCTGAGCTGTACGAGGAGCAATGGCATCAGGATTGGTGGAAGAGTCATCAACAACCTGCATTATGCAGGTGACATTACCCTGCTTGCTGAAACTGAGGAGGACCTGAAGCACTTGCTGCAGAAGGTCAAGGACTGCAGCCTTCAATATGTATTGAAGCTCAACATCAATAAAACAAAGATTCCTATCACTGGGTCAATTGGCAGGATCAGTATGGAAGGTGAAGAGATTGAGACAGTTTTAGTTTGCTTGGCTCCACAGGCAACACTCTTGGTACCAGCAGCCAGAAAATCAAGACACAAATTGCATTGGGAAAATTAGCTGTGAGAGACCTCTCAAGAGCACTGCAGAGCAATGATGTGAAGCTGGAGACTAAGGTGCGCCTGATACAGGCTACAGTCCTTGCAATTACTTGCTGTACATCAGAGAGTAGGACAGTGACTAGGGATGACAGAAAGAGAATTGATGCCTTTGAGCTGTGGTGCTGGAGAAGAGTGCTGACTATACCGTCCTGGAGAGTGGTAAAGCTGGAATGCTCTTTGGAGTCAAGTGTTCTGAAGCTTCATCTGACATACTTTGGGCATGTTGCAAGGAGAGGAAGACCCTCGATGAGATGGATCAATTCAGTGATTGGAGTGATGGGAGTTGGTGTGTCAGAGACAGTGGAGGTTGGCACAGGATAGAGCACGGTTTAGGGCTTTTGTACATAGGGTTGCTATAAGTTGCAAGAGACTTGATGGCACATAACAACAAAAAATAAGAACAAAACGGTGTCTGGTAGGCAATACTGCAATCAATTTTGGTCAAAGTTCCTGTAGAAAAGTACTAATTAAAAGGAGGAAGCAGAAACGAATTTTAAATTCTCATGATCTTCATACTTTGTAAGACCATAGAGAATGGATGAACTCCTGAAATTATTGTCCTGTGATATTCTTTAAACTTAAAAAAAATTATTTCTAGATTTAAAAAAAAAATCCAAATTTTAACTAACTAATGAATAAAGTCTTATTAGAAACCTCATGAGTAGAAAATGGGATATAAGAGCACAGATATGTATCTCTCTGAAAGAACCAGATGGAGTGAGAATAGCATAGCCCCTCACACCCCAGAGCACAGAGTAGATAAAAAGCTAGGCGCCCAGCCCATGCCGTCTCGAGAGCTACATCAACAACAAGAGGTTCATTTATTTGTTGTTAACTCACAGACTTTACGGACTCAGTTGTGATATTGAGAATGAGGTTTATTGCAGAAATAAGTTGAAGAGTAGAGAAGGCAAAGAATATTATCCAGTGCAAATCCAGATTTTAGCCCAACAGTCTCAAGGCACAAACGATTTCTTAATTCATCCAGGCTCTGGTTTCAGTTCAGCAGTCAGCTTTTTCTTCCATCATCCAAAAAGGTTTGCCTCAAAGCAGTTTTAAGTCAGCTTCAGTTTAATTATCTGACAAGCACAGCAAAACCTTTAACTGTGGCCTTTATCTTAGGGCTCCTCTGTTTATTCCTTGTTGCAGTTTCTCCACACCAAAGCCACAGTGTCTCCACCACCGTCACTGTCACCAGGGTCTTGCCAATGAGGTTCTTGCTATCACCAGGGTCTTGCTCCAATCTCCCTCAAGTCTCGCTGCCTAGTATGAGAAATATTCTTTTTCTCTTATCCTAGTCCCACAGCTTTTGATGATTTGAAAAACCATATGGCTCCAGTTAAGGTAGTTGGAGAACAGAAGAGGCTAAAATAATGGCTAAAAAGCTTACTTTAGGCTAACACTGCACTAGAATATTGTTCTCTTTTAAAGTCTATTTATAGATCAAACTGACAATAGGCACTGAAAGTAAAAATAGAAGCCTTAGAGGTCAATGAGTTTATGTTAGTGAGGAAACAGTAACTTCAAAAAGGAGGATGAAAATGCATATAACTCAAATAATGCAATCAGTGCCAAGGAAATGAACATAGATAAATTAATTGCTAATTGTTCTGCTGTGTATATCCTGGACAATAATAATGAAATGAATTATTTACACAAACTTTGAAAAAAATGGTCTTGGAGGGTTCTCAATCTACAAGAAAAGAAAATGTCACATTTTTCTTGCTACATTTCTTAGTAGTTTTTATTCTTGCTTTCAGGTCTTCCTGTCCCCTTCTCATTCAATCTCCAAATATGGTTAAACAATTCTGTGTTGGCTCAATCTACAGTAAAGTTAAACTTTTCAGATTTTCCTTTTAAAAGTCATTTGTATTCCATATACCTTAGGGTTGACAGTGCAACTCCTTACCATTTTTGAGGACTTTTGACTTCATCATAGGATTCACATTTGTAGATTTTTTCCTTCCTTCTATTTTCTCATTTTAGTTAAAAACACTGAGAATGGTTCTCTCATTACTCCTTTTTTGTTTGGGTTGAAGGGTGTTGATAATTTTCATAATACACAACTATGTAGAGAAAAGGGCCCCAAAAGTAAAGCCAGTAGATAGAACAAGAGTTAAAGAGGATCAATGGCTCCAATTTATAAAATCTATATGCAAACAATCTTTTAGGAAAAATATACCTACATTTTCTCCCTGAATCTTAAGTTACATCTGTAAACTGAGCATTCTCTAATTTGCATCTTCAGACTGGGTACTTCCTTTATACTTGAGACTCAAATACCCAGTTACCAATTTGGCACTTCCACTTGTATGCCTTTTCTGAGCCAAAAAAACCAAATAAATCTGTTTTGAGGGATGTGTAACCAGGGTGCTCTTTAGATGCAAGGATTGTGAAACTTCATATCATGTAGTTTGGGCCTATTGTCACAAAAAAAGATGCCTTGGAAAAAGGCATCTTGCTTAGAAAAGTAGAAGGCCTGTGAAAGAGAGGAAGATACCTAATGGGACTGACACAGTGAATGCAGCAGTGGATTTAGGATGGCTGAACTCATGGTGATGGTGCAGGATAGGACAAGTTTCAGGTCTATTGCGCATAGGGTTGCTATGAATTGTAGTCAGCTTGACAGCAACTAACTACAACAGGCCTCATAGGCATTGTAAGCTTCTTAAGGTCAAAATAAAAATCCATTACATTGATTTTGACCGGTAGCAACTCTATAGGACAGAGTACAACGACTATATTTGCAAGGCTGCAATTTTTAGTGAAGCAGATTGACAAATCTTTGTATTATCAAGCAATCCGTGAATTCAAGTCACAGATCTTTTGCTTGATAGCTGAGGGCTTAACCAATGTGCTACCAGGTCTCTGCCTGGCGAGAATAGTCTTTAACTCTACTCCCTCCCCAATCCTGGATCTCCTGAGCTTTTTCCATTTCTGTAAATGGCACCACCACCGATCCAGTTACTAAAGCCAAGAGTCTGAGAATCATTCTTATTTTTTCCTTTCCCCTTATCCCCACATCCAATTCATCAGCAAATACTGTCAATTTTCTCTCCAAAATATATCTCATACCCATCTATTTTTTCTCCATCTTGAGAACTCCTGTTCTCAAAACCACCACCATGTTTCGTCCAGACTTTTGCAATTGATTCCAGATTGTTTTCCTCATTTCCACTCCTGCAATACAATTTATTATCCACATCAAACCCAGGGGGACCTTTTAAAAACATAAATCAAAATGTCACTTGTCCGCCTAATGTATTGTTCTTTGAATAAAACTAAGCCCTTGGCTAGAGCTACAAGTGTTTACATGATCTTAAGCATTGTCCACATCATCTTCAGCTAACTTTCTCTCTTGAGATATATATGAAGTCTGACGTTTTAAGGCTCAACATATGTCCATTTAAAAATCATGGCTTTTCTCACCCCTCATTCTTCTGAACTGGATACTTCACAATCCCCAGCCCCCCAGCCCAGGGCTTACATTTCTTCTATCAGGTCTCAGTTTCAATTTTGTTCTTGATATGACAGATAATCTTGATATGACAAATCTGTTGAAAATTCAATTTTTTCACATTTTATATAATAAAACCTTATTAATTTCCCTTGTAGCTTTAATATTAATCAGTACGTTTATGTTTATTTCTGAATATCCACTTTCTCCCACTTGATTATAACACCTTCAAGATAGGAATTTTGCCTTCATCATGAAATTCACAGTTCCTGTAGTGTGCCTGTCTCATTCTAGACACGCCTTAAGTCTTTGTTGAAAACATATAGAAATGTGAGCTTTGAGCTTCAACAGATCAGGAATATAAGCTTTTTCAAACCATATCAAGATAACAAACACGATGGTAAATAACGTCTTTAAAAATGGTAGTTAAGATTATTCTCTGTCTGATGTGCAATCTTTGGGGAGTTTAGGTGAAAAAAAATTAGTTTATTGTTAGAACTCTATCAGTATAGTTTCCACAGATGAGAATAGATTCCAGATCAATAGCAATAAGTAGTATTTTTTTCCCCCTTTAGAATTTTCTCAGGTGAACTCTTGGTCTACCTTTGTGCTCCCACAATCTATGAGTTATATAAGCATCCTTCTATTAGCTCTTACATGTATTCTGAATTACAGATCTAGGTCCAGATTTTTCTATAAGCATTTGTGTTATCATAGCAATCACTAACACTTAAATCCTCAATTTTTTCATCTGTAAAATTACAGGTACAAGAGAATTTAGAAAGGTGAGTCTTTTTCCCCTCTAAGGTTGTGATTTTTTTTTTTTTTCAATTCTGTTATTTCCTTTGATGATCCAGTGGACATATTTACCTCTCCTTCATATACAAGTAGATGGCACTAAAATGCCTTTTCCCCAGCCTTTGTTACACATATGCATTTCCTATAAACTTTTGCCATATGTGCTCGTCACTTGTATAGTCACTGACTGACTTTTTTTCTTTAAACTCACTTTGGGCATATTCAATAACAATTATAATTATTTTCATTGATATATTATAAAGACATATATCAATATTTACAAAATTTGCAGACTTAGGTTCACATTTTAGTTCTTTATAACTTAAGCTAGTAGAATTCAGACACATTCTTGAGCCTTAGTTTCTTCAGGTACAAAATAAGGAATGTAGACAGGTAGACATACAGAATTAAAATGATGGGCTAAATAGCAAAAGAGGAGACTCTAGAATTACTAGCTCCATTCTTTACCCCTGTGGCTGAGTCCTTCTTGCCTAAGTTAGAGAATCCCAGGTGACAAAAAAGATTTTAAAAAGAAAATGAGAAAGGAATCATATGCTTACTGGAAACTGTATAAGAATGTTTATTAACAAAGTAACCAATGGATAGAACAAAACTTTTGGAGTACAAAACCAGTAAATTTTTAAATATTTAAAAAAAATTTTGACTGGTTTATTTACAAAATTTGAATACAAATTCGAATAAATTTAATTTCCCTCACCCTCCTACTCATCAAATTGTACAACCCAATGATTCACCCCCATTCCCCCTGCACATCCACATCCCTCTGCTGCTAGCCTCTCCCACCCTTCTTGGATCCTTGTACTCATTCTACAATAATGGTTTTATATAATGTTTATCCTTGTTGGACTGAGTTAGTTCACTCAGCATAATGCTCTCCAGTCTCTCCCAAGTTAGGTAATAATTTACCAAATCATTGCTTCTGCGTGCTATGTAGTATTCCATTGTGTGAATGTACTGTGATTTCTCAACCCTTTTGTTTGTGGTTGGACATTTGAGTTGTTTTCACGTTCTTTAAGACCTTAAAGAGTTATATCATTAATATGGTCATCTTAGTACAGTCGCACCAATTACAT
This sequence comes from Elephantulus edwardii, assembly GCF_000299155.1. Lineage (NCBI taxonomy): Eukaryota > Metazoa > Chordata > Mammalia > Macroscelidea > Macroscelididae > Elephantulus > Elephantulus edwardii. Next base: position 5,645,989 of record NW_006399888.1, on the reverse strand, counting down.
AGTATTTAGCCTCAAAAGGAGAATTTTTTTTTAATTTGCAGTAAATATTTACTAGGTAGACATCAGAATTTTTTTACAATCGTGCTTCAATTTGATTGTGCTATTTGCACTGCCTTAAGTTCATGGTGTAGATGAAGTTCCATTCTTAAAGAGTGTGCTTCAGTAAGCAATTTAGATAACATTCTTGATACCACTTGATCCAACCATTTCACTACTGGTGATGCAGCAGGACTTTCTAAGACTGGCACTTTTGTTCTGGGTTGTCAATTGTGTGGAATGCTGGGTTATTTTCTTTGATTTAAGCCTCTTGTTTAGTGTCAACAAGACCTCCTGAAGGGCCTGAGAGCTGCTCATATTATTATATTTTGGAGGAATATTCTTCTAAGTCATACAGCACTCTTTGTCAATGTGCTGTACTGAGGTAATCTGGGTTTGCTCTGATGCTGAAACTTGTGCCACTGGGGTGTCATATGCCATAATGGTTCCCTATGGTGTACAGAGTTTGGTGGAACTCCCAGTTTTAAGACAGGTTTGGAAGCAGAAGTGGCATCCACTTCCTAATCCTAAATGCCTCTGGAAACTCTATGAACTTGGAGAAATGACGATACACAAAAGCTTCAGGTCTTAAATCATGTTTGACTTGACGGAAATAAAAACCAGCAACAATAAACTCTAAAGAAGTCAGAATTATGAAAGAAGCAGATGTATGCACCCTCATTTTTATCACAATATTACTCACATTGCAGAGATGGAATAAAGTCAAGTGTCCATCAACAAACAAATGGATAGAGAAACTGGTATATTCACACAATGAACTATGACACAGCATTGAAAAAAAAACAATTAAAAACTCATGAAATGTTATGTAACATGAATAAGTGTAGGGACACAAGAAGACTAAAAGAATCACTGTTATGCAAATAGCAGGGTTACAGGGCAAGAGAGAGCAGGAAAAGAAAGGACAGATAAAGAATAGGTGCAAGGAAGATAGATGAGGAAGTGCAGTGGAGTAGAAGCAGGGAAGGCCATTGTGAAATGAATGGAAGTTCAGATACTAAGTGTATTGAAATAAGTCATTTGGAGTAGAACTTGCATTACAGATTGAAGTGGGGTAAAACGGTGAAATCTGTATGAATAAATGAATAAAAAAATTTTGTAATTTTTGTAATTTCTTTGTAAACATTAATAAAAACCACAATAGAAAAAAAAAGTTTTCTGAGAATCCTGGACTAATTTCAGTGTAGCCAGTGATCTAAAGTAAATTTAACATATTTTACATAAATGAAAGCAAGATTCTTCAGCACACTTTACTACATTCTTTTCCCATTTAAGGTTTCTATTTTGCCTAAGATAGCGCTTTACTGATTCTATTTGTCTTTGTCAGTAACTCAGTGCATGGGAATCCAAAGGACTTTCTGATTCCATCCTGCACAACTTTAGATCTGGAAAAGACATGTGTAACAACAGACTTGACCTGACTCTACAAAACAAAACATGGATACTCTCACGAGAGTTACTGTTTTCATGTTTGGAAATAAGTATAACTTCAAAAACATAATCACCTAGAGTTCCTTGAATGTCTTATTCATCTCTCTCTCTCTCTCTCGCTGTAAGTTACAGTGTTTGTCTAAATCTAATTGGCAAAATATTGGGCCTAATATTTTCAGTTGTTAAGTTACATTTATCATAGTCAACTGTGTTTGAAAACCCTTCTAAATGACTTCTGGGAGAAAAAAGTTCCTAGCAATTAAAAAAAAATAATTTGTAATCATTGTTTATTGACTAAGTTTGGTCATAATATTTTTAAATAACCATAGAAACACATGACTAACAATCTACACAATTGCTTCCAAACCTTGTTCCAGCATCAAGGAGGTCACATAACATTTATAATCTGAAATGCCAGGTGATGGCAAATGTTATGTACATAGAGATAGAGAAAATAGACCTGTCAGAGTAATTCTTTAATAGAATCACTTTGCAAGCAGCCCAGCCATATTCACACAGATTCCTGATGACTGATGATGAATGAAACTTCATTCCAGCTCTGTGGGCTTAATGGAAAATTGGAATTATAGAAAGATCAGGAAGATGTAAAATATAATTCTTTTATATTCTTTAAGATCATAAAGGCAACCTTCAAATGTTAGACAGGAAACCACTCATTCAAGGGTAAATGAATGCTTTAGCAAATTAATTAAACCAAGATGTCATGTAAGTGTCATGTCACCATCACCATTAAAGCAAAGTGTTAGAGGATGGGTGTACTTGAGAAAGTAGTTTCTGCCTAATTAAGCTTGGCCTATGAAGTCACATTGGGAAATGCATTGTCCCACACCACTTACCCAAGGCTGACTCAGAGGGCTGGAAATAAGGGTTGCCTGGCATTGGAATGTGATGAGTGAAAACTGACTTTCCATTGCCAGAAGCACCGCATCTCAGGACTGTTGTGAGGCCCTGACAAGATCTGTCTGATCTAACCTCTAACACGCTCCAATTAAACTAACACATTCCAATTACACTGAATGTCTACAATCAGGATGCTCCTTAGAACTGGGGATGAAAAGTATTCACCTCACATACTTTAGACCTTTCATCAGGAGACATCAGTCCTTGGAGAAGGACATCATGCTCGAAAATGTAGAGGGTCAGCAAGAAAGAGAAAGACTTTCACTGAGATAATATGCTCTAGTAGATTATTCAATATGGTTGGGTTTGGGTTGTTGTGGTTTTTTATTTGTTTGTTTTGTAGTCATTGACTTTGTTATACTTTTTACATGGTTGATTAGAACTATGGAGATAATAGATATTTATGACTCACAAAGCAGGGGATCAAACAGTTTTTTTAAATAATGTAAATAAGGTAAATGGTAGAATTTGGATTGAGGCCATGCAAACAAGGTAAGTAAACGGCTAGTATGGGGATTAATTATTTTTGCCATCCCACTAAGATGAAGTTGAGTGGTTTTAGATGTGGAAAAATGGAACACTTATCAAGGAAGAGAAACCTTAGAGTGCAACGTGTAAATTGGACCTGAAATTCTTGTGTGAACCAGAGAGAAAGAGATGGCACAAGACAGTATGGAAAGGTATGAGATGACACAGCAGCCCAGATAGAAGCAGAACCAGCAGTGACAGTAGCAGCAGAGGTGACAGAGGACATGAGACTGGTGGGAGTAAGACAGAGCTTTGGACTGCAAGACCAAGAACTGAGAAAGCCGAGCACTTGCTGGTAAAATGGGAGCCAGTGGGCATATGTCAGGACCACTGTGTGACTACCTGCAGAGCTTCGCCCTTTGGGAATAGTCTTACTGTTAGGGTAGGTTGTTGTTATTGTATAAGTGCTGTCGAGTTGTAGATGACTCATAGCAACCCTATGAACCAAAGACCTGAGCACTGTTCATAGAGTTTCTGGAGGCAAGCCATTTCAGAAGTGGATGCCACTCCTGCTTCCAAGCTTGTTTTAATCAGGAGGCTCCACCAAACACTGTCCATCATGGGTAATCATGATTGCATTTGGCACATCAGTGTCACAGCTTCTGTAGAACCAGCTCTTGTAGATGACTTTCAAACTGGTCTCCAGCACCATGCTGCCCACCAAAAAAGAGTTTTTAACTAGGAAGCCTTATCACATCTCCCCACTTTCCTTAGCAAATCGACATTCCATTCTGCCACTCACCAAATCCCAGCCAACAGCTTCTGTAGAACCAGCTCCTGTAGATGGCTGGTCTTCCTCCAGCACCATGCTGCCTACCAAAGTTAGGGTAGGAGTCAAACATAAAAGTAGCACTAAGAGAGCCTTGTAACACTTTCCCCAGTCTTTTGAGTGTTCCTGAATTGTAACTTGCTACTTCCCTCATAAACTTCATAATGTTAAATATTGTCTAGGAGATCTGTGTGGCTACTGCTAGGAATTATTGCACCCAGGGAAGAAGTCTTGAGTATTGTAAGATGAATGATTGGGCCTGACATTGACAGAAGGAGATATGGAGCATGGCGGGGGATATGTCTGATATTATCTTAGTTGGTTTTATGCTATTGATAAGGCTGATGGGAGTTCTCTGTGAAGTTACAGAGTTCAGATATTGCCACCCTCATACCTATCAAACTATTTTCAGTGTTGCATTGACACGGTGGCTGAGACAATGGTCTAGGTTATTATATGACAGCAGATTAAAGATGAAGTGCTCATACACTATGTACAGCATATGAATTGCCCAAAGAAATACAGTTGTTATTGTATCTATGTTAGAGGATGGATACAGTATGCTCTTGGAAATGAGGATAGTTAGTATTCAGGTTGCCTAGTTCCTCACCAAGAAAAGGGTGTTGTGGTGTAATCTGTAGGACATTTCTCTACTAACCCAAGGATCATGACTCTCTGGTGGTTAGACTTTCCTCCACGATATTTATAGCCTCAAACCTCCAGTGGAGGGTCAGTTATTAATTAGTTCCTTGATGACAATGAACTTGAGTTTATACCAAGAAAGCTACGGAATTCTAGTAATAGTTATTCATTTTGGAAGAAGGCTTGGGAGGAGAAAGAGACTACAATTGCTCTTTCATGTGAGATTTTTTATTCATTGAGTCATACAAGTCATCAGAATAACCTTGTCCATGAGCAATGGTATCTCTCTGGAGACTAAGCTGCATCTGATACAGGCCATGGTCTTTGCAATCACTTGTTATGCATCAGAGAGTTGGACAATGACTAAGGAGGATAGCAGAAGAAATGATGCCTTTGAGCTGTGGTGCTGGAGAAGAATATTGAGGGTACCATGGACTGCTAGGAAAACAAACAGATTCATCCTGGAAAGGGTCAAACCCCATGGCTCCTTGGAGGCAAGGATTCTGAGGCTCCGTCTAACATACTTTGGACATGTTGTAAGGAGGGACCAGTCCTTGGAGAGGGATATCTTGTTTGGTAGGGTGAAGGGACAGCGCAGGAGAGGAAGACCCTCTATGAAGTGGATTGATTCAGTGACTGTGGGTAATTGGAATGGGTATATCGGAAACTGAGATTGGCACAGGACAGAGCAGAGTTTAGGGCTGTTGTACATAGGGTTGCTATGAGTTGCAAGCAACTTGACGGCACATAATAACAACAACAACATGATAACTCGCGGAAACTTGAGTTTCCAAGTCATAATCCAACAATATAGTCAATTCAAAGTTAATTTTCCTTCTGGCATTGAGTTAGAACTGACCCATAGCTGATCCTCCAGTGGATTTTCCGAGGCAGTAAACCACATGAGAGGAGATTAACCACTGTTTTCCCGTGGAGCAGAGCAATTCCTTACCACTAGGTGACCAGAGCTCTCTAATCTTTCCATCCTTATCTGGATCTTGCCCTTAGTGAACCACTCTCTCTCTGTGACTTTATTTTCCCACTATATGTTGTGATGCTATATAGTCTTTGTCACATTGCCCATGAATAAGTAACAGATCTTACACTCTTCACATTGAAAGTTCAATGAGAGTGTTTCTGATATTCTTGCTCACTCTTTATTTCCAGAATGTAAAATAATGCCTTCCATACAAGTGTCCAATGAACATTTCCTGAATAATGAGTTTCCCAGAGTATTAGTCAGAAATTGTTATTATCATATTTGCTTACTCAGTTTTGTTTTGCATAATACATTGTTGACATTATTTTGATGGGAATATCACTCATTTATCTGGTTTTTATTTTTTTTAAAATAATTTATTTTTATTTTATCATTTTATGTGTGTGTGTACCGTCAAATAGGATCTGACTGGTACAGGAGGAAATTGTCTCTCCTTCCCCAGCGAAGCATTTGGTGGATTCAAACCATGAACCTGTGGGACTGCAGTGCAGCTTCTTGCTACCAGGCCACCAGCAGAGCTCTGTCATTTATCTGGTTTTTGCTTTTAAAAGCCTTTTTAAAAAAATTCATTTTAATAAACACTTACAGAGATTTTGGATTTCCATTCATTCATTGTTGCACTTTTCTCCCTGTCCGACCCTCCCCACCAGTTCACTCCTCTCTTTGAAAAGAAAAAGAAAAAAAATTCCTTCATTGGTATACAATTTTAAGTCAATACAGGCTGCAGTTTGATTCCTAATTATCTTTTCTTTACTCTTACGTACATTTGGGAAGATTAGAAACTTTTAAGGATTTTTCTAAGGATTTCATTTTCCATATCCTTTATCCATCTATTGTAGGAATTAAAATAGGTAATTCATGCAAGATAATTGGTTTATAGAATTCCAGAACAGAAATGCCAGTTTATAATTTCTTCTCTTCCTTCCAATGAAAAGAAGCAAAAATAATACAGAACTGTTTTGTTTACAATTTAATTTTTATTTTAAATCTTCTATGCTTTCCTTTCTTGTCCTACCTCTAATAACCCAACCACTTGAGTGTATTGTGACAAAAACACAGGGGAAAATGTGAAGCGTCTCAATCTCTGTTAACCAGATATTTGTAAAAATGCTAGTCAGCTCAGGTTATGTCCTCTGTCTAAACAGTCCATTTCACAACCTACGTGGTCTGCAAAACATGAGCTGAAAACCTTCTGTAAAGTTTTTGTGACATCTGGAGATATGCTAATGTTTGATGCTCTGAGTCCATCCCTTAAAATCTTTAGAGAAACCACAAGGCTTCTGTTGTTTGTGTAGAATTCAAAAGCCAGCCTCTGGACCCAAATCATTTGGCAGACTTGGGAGACAACAAAGAAAAATGATGGTGGCTCAGAACTGACACTAATCCCACCTGGTATCTTGTTCTGCATTTGCTCATCTACCCAAAGGTCTCCTGATAGATTTCTAGAGATTCAAAATAACTCTCTCTAATACTTCTAGGAAAGTGATTTATGTGCCGTTCAGGGACGGCACAATACCAGGTTTGTGGTCAAAGAGAAGTGAATTGTTAACCTTGATACTTCCAGTTTTGCTTTGTCAGTCAGGTAAAGAAGCTCCTGATGGTGTGCTTGTCCCTCAACATTACACACCTGGCAATGTGCCACATCCTGGGGAGCTGGAATCTCCCTTCGGATTTGAAAGGCTGCATTGTAGTTGGTTTTCCACTTAAGCGACTCTCAGCTGCTTTTGGATTGTCTGAAGTTGAAGGAAAATATGTTTTACCAGGTGTTCTCCAAGAAGGTTGCTCAGAAACCTGCCGGGGAAGTTCAGACTGGATTTGCTAATAATATAAAAAAATCATAACTGTGCTCACTAATCTCTGAAAATGAATAAAAAAGATACATAGAAAATCCATATTAAATAGATAGTATTTTTTTGAGAAAACATTTAGCCTTTAGCTATGAAAAAAAGAATTAAACCATACCACATAGTGCAAATCCCAGGATCTACCAGGAGAACACTTATTTTCTGCTAAAGTGAAAAAAAAAAATTGCCTCCCACTTTGAAAGAGAGAGAGACAAGCAGGAAACAGACATATACAAACATACACACACACACACACACACACACAGAGGGAGAGAGAGAGAGAGAGAGAAAGAAAGAGAGAGAGAGAGAGAGAGAGAGAGAGAGAGAGAGAGAGAGAGAACAACATAAGTAAGTTTTGTGGGGTTTTTTTTTTCCTTAGGATGAACACTTAAGAGAGAGAAAGAGAAAGGCAGAATGGGTCAGAAGCAGAAGTTGATCTCTAAAGCAGGTTCAGGGAAAAGTTCAGCCATCTCAGCAGGAGGTCTCCGGGGCTAGGAAGGGCATTTAGAGTTTACTGGTTTGGGATGAGATCTCTGCATCTTTAGACTTTGTTTTTCACCAGTGGATGGATGGAGGCTTCCATGGAAAAAGCCACGATCTTGAGCAAGACCGTTCCTTCTGCTGAAGCAATACTCAAAGAGGATTATTACCAGAGGCCCTTAGCTGGCGTTACTCCCAGAAAAAGGGGGAACAAGCCCTTTATCTTAAAGGGGGATTTGGGTGTGAGGTAGTTTAACACTTCATTTTTTTAATGCAAGTTAAATTCCTAATCCATAGACATTATTTCTGACTCCTCTTATAACAAAACACTAAGATTGATCAAAAGTATAAATCCATATAACATACACACATATAAGGGAGCTCTCGTGACCTAGGGGCAAGAAGCTGTACTGCAATCCGAGGCATGTGGTTCAAATCCATCAGCTGCTCTGTTGGAGAAGGATGGGCAATCTCCTCCCTAGCTTCTAAAACCCCTAGAGGTTCGGCTATGTGTTGGTTCCAACGTGATGATACTCAAAAACAACAACAACAACACACACACACACGCACACACAAGTTGGCTGTTCCATTCATTTATAATAATATTGACTCAAGTATAATTTTATATTATTTCTTCATTTAAATAAACTAATTGATAAGCTCATTGAGTTAAAAAAAAAGAACGGGATTAGGAACACATTGGTGAGCAAAACCAAGTTTCTTCTCCCTTTTGCTTTTTCCTTTCCCAGCAGGATGTAACTTACAAAGATTGGCCTCTCCTGATAACATAATCAAAATATGTGAGACCACGTTTCACCATCCTGGCCTAAATACTCTCAATTAATAATGTTCCTTCCAAATTACTATTTCAAATGACATGTTGTTATGTACCATGGAGTTGGAACGGACCCATTGCTATCCAGTGGATTTTCAGAGGCGATAAATTGCACAGGAGGAGATTGTCCATTATTCTTCTGTGAAGCAGCTAGTGGATTCAAACTGTATGCCTTTGGGTTAATAGCACAACTCCTTACCACTAAGCCACCAGAGCGCCCTCAAATTGAGCCTCGTATTAATCTCTATAGGTTTCTCAAAGTGTTGCCTATAGGAAATATTGTGCCATTCCTTCCTCTTCACAGTTCCTAAAAGACAGAATACTTAAGTTGAGATTCAGAGATCTATTCTTTGGAAGTTTTTCTCAAAAATTCCTGTATGTGATCACTGTTCTCATGTAAGTTAGTCTATATTTGAGAATGGATATTCCTAAACCTAGCAAAATGTCACAGAGATATCTGATAAATTGTCCTGAACAATTATTTGTATGATAAACTGATATTTATTTACACATTAATGACTGATTTTGGCAGGTGTGTAACTTCTACAGTTCTTTAGGTCAATTTCTTGCTACTAGGAACCACTGTGGACAACTTTCACAAAGGTCTCCAAACAATGCTCTTTAATTCCACTCATTCATGACTATCAATATAGTACAAGGACTCTATTATGCTTCTCTACGCTCCATCAGAGGCCACTCAAGGACATAACAGGTGTCTCTTCTTTCTGGCAGCTGTGTGGCTTCCACCTGCAACCCAGAAAATACGGCTCCTGTATTTATAAAGATATTTTAGTTTAGTGTCCTTTCTTGAGGCTAGAATAGTAAGGAAAGCTTGACCTGTATTTGGACCTGAAGGTTTTCAAAGACTCAATTTCCAAATCAAATATCTCATTTGGCACTCAATTCCCAATTACCCATTGATTCTTGAAATATCCCATTTACTCCACCAAGCAGAAACGGGAAATGAACTAAAATAAGCCATCTTCCTACTGGAAAGATGCTATTTGAAGAGTGGTTATGAAATTTTACTTTGGTTTTGAAACTTTGTTGCTCAGAAGAGGCCATCTCTTCATCATTTTTCTTCGCTGATGGAAAAATAATTGTAGGGTATTAGAGCTTTCTCAAGAATTTAATGTTCTCAAGTCTTTCTGTTCTCAAACGGAGACAAAATTTTCTACACTTAATAATTATCATCTGAAGATAGATCAACATTCCCTTTTAAAACACCTTGAATGATTGATTATATCCATGATTTACAAGCCTTCAATCTTTATTTTGCTTCAGAATCAATTGAGGATAATTTAAAAATACTGCTTCCTGGCTTCAACCTACCCAGACCTTGAAATAAAATTGTTTTGGCTTTGGTGTTTGTACCTATATATAAAAAACAAAACAAAATTAGCAAACAAAATAGGACCGCACATGTAAAGTCCAATTGTAAACAGGGTTGAGACAACTAAATTAGAAAAGAAGTACTTGAAATGAATCACCAATTTGATGGTTGAGTAAATGCCCTCTTCAATTCATCTTCTCTTTGTGAGAAAAGCTCCTTTATATTATTCTAACTCTTCTTCAAATGTTTTTAATTCTCTATGCAAATGCCAATGGAATCACCCTAAATTCTATTTAGGGGAAAATTAACATAAACATGGAATTTCAGATTAGGAGCAAATGAAGCATGTCAAACTTCTAATTATTATGGGATTAGGTGTTTCAGAATAACAAACAAGGGTTGAAGAATTCCATTACTTTTAAATCACAAAAATATATTGAGGAATTTTGGTGGTAGAAAATGAGTTTGGAGTATTTGAGGTTAAGAGATTGATGGCATAATTCCATGTCATGATTCTTTGAATGTGAGCCTGGGTAGAGATAGGTAGAACAGTGAAGGTAAAGATAAAAGAAGAGAATGAATTCATACACCCCAAGGACCTCGGTAAGAAAAAATTTACAGCAATTTTAGTGGACCTACAAGATGAACATTTAGTTGATTGACACAGGTCACAAAAGTGTCAGGTGCCAACATCGTGTTATAACTCAAAACCATCTCACTTTAAAGCCTTACACTTTCCCTGCTCTCTGACATCTAAGAAATGTAAAAATATTAATATAGGAACCATGGAAAGATGATAGGTGTCACAGGAGGGAAACTTGATGTCTTTGGAAGAATTGAATAGATCTTTAGGCAAGATTCAGACAAACACAAATATCAAATATAGCAATTCAAGGAATTGTTATATGACTCAGTAATTCAAAGATTAATTATATATTTCAGAAAAAGAAACAAGATTGTACAAGGATTAAAAAGATAGTCTACATGAATCCATGCTAAATTTTAGTATTTAATGATAAGAAATAGTGTATGTCTTTTGGTAAGAAACAAATAAGGTAGACATAACAAAATCCAGTTTTCATAAGTGTGGATTTGGATATACTATCATGAGGTAGTAAAGAGCTCTGAGAGAGACACCACAGGTAAGGCAATTGAGCAAACACAAGAACTAATGAAAATCTGCACTAGGAGGTCCATAAGAATGAAAAAACACTGGAAGAATGCAGTTACCAATTGGACATGAGGAGTGTGTAGCAGGTGTGTCAAATTATTTAGAGAGAAGAACAGGTTTAAAGGTGGATATTGTTATTGTGAGGTACCATCAACTCAATTATAACTCACAGTGACCCTATGGACAATAGATCTCAAGCTAGCCCTATCTTGTGTCAGTCTCACAGTCTCTCTCCTATAAGCCCATTGCTTTAGTCATTGTGTCTATCAATCTTGTTGAAGATCTTCCTTTCTTTTATTGATCCTCTATCTTTTTCAGCATGAGTGCTCCCTTTGAGGACTGTTTCCTCCTGAAAATATGCCCAAGATGAGAGAAAGTTTCACCATCCTTGGCTCTAAGGAGCACTCTGGTTGCACTTTCTTTAAGACACTTTTGCTCTTTCAGCAGCCAATGGTATATTCAATACTCTTTCAGCATCACAATTCAAAGGCATCCTTTGAAGGTGGATAGAGATGTTTAAAGATCTTTGAAAATGAGGGAAGCTGTGGTATATTCGCACAATGGAATACTATGCTGCATTAAAAAACAAGGAACTCATGCAATATTATTCAAAATGGTTGACTCTGGAGAACATTATGCTGAGTGAAATATCCCAGTCACAAAAGGACAAATATTACATGATGCCACTGTTGGGGAGAGACTGAGTAAGATGGGTTCAATAATGTATACTGCACTGAAACAGAGGAGGAAGAAAACCGTTTAACAGAGATATATAACTAGGTATTTCTGTCATCACAGGAGACTAGAGTGAGGGCTACATGGTGGAGGGGACCTGGGGGAGGGTTTGTAAAACAATAAAAGAATCTTTTCTTTTACTTTTCCATAATTTCTGGACTCATGTACTTATAACTTGTTAGTCAAATTTGTGTCTTCTAGGTTGCAACACCCCCATGATACATCTTCAAGGATATGAACATGTACGGCCAAGCACAATCAATAAGAGTGCATCTAAATTCCAAAATCAATCTCCATAATAGTCTATGTGTTTCCTACTGCCAAAGGGGCCCTTTAGAGTAGTGAGAGAAGATCTCCACCCTGAAACCCACAGCGTCCCTTTTCAGCAGGAAGTAGCTAAGAGAATACGCCATCCCCTTTTCCTTATGACTCAGGGTGAAGTCTCTCTCAGGGAGGAGTGATAGGGAATGGCAAAGGACACACTGACAAAGAAGATTAATCAGAACTGGCTTTGACAAGCACTGTGGCATTTGGACAAGAACAAACTGGGAGGAGGGTAGAGAGAATAGTGCAACAATGAATGAATGGAAACCCAAAATCTCTGTAAATGTTTATGAAAATTAATAAAATATAGAAAAAAAAAGAAAATGAGGGATAGAAACTTGGAACACTCCTGTATCCTAGAAATAAAGATAAGAAATAATGTGTATAGAAAGATTGGGAACAAAAAAATGAACCCCTTATTTTACACAGCTGAAAACTTATAGAAATATATTGTTGCAGTTTCTGCATGTCCACAAAAAATGAACCTCTTCCAGACTTGATCTTGGGGAAAAGTTAGAGCTAGTTATTGTATGTGCACTTTCATATAAACTTTCTAATAGTATTTTAAACTATCTTGAAAATAATGTTATCCTATAGTCTAAGCTTAAAAAGCTTCAGACAACGTGCCTACGTCTGTCTCTTTGATTGAAACAATTCTTTCATTTTTAAGACTATAGGTAAGTTGAATATACTATCCTAGGAAAACCACGAGCTTGTTCATAAGATAGAAATCATATAATACCTTACTTGTCTTTATTTTCCTAGATGACAATGTTTTCTTTCCGCTTAGTGTAAGTATAGAATGCTGTTATGATTACCTGGAATCTTTATTGCTAATATTTCGGAAATTTAAAACCATGATTTTCATGTATAAAATTAGCCATCTTTGACTTAAGCAATTTATCAATTAGAGAAGTAAAACCATGAGAATGCTGGTTTATAGAGCCTTTAAAGGTCGAGTTTGTATATAGTTGGCCAATAAAGGTGAACTAAATTAGGGTTTTATTTTTATAAAGGAAACATTTTGAATTTAGAAATAGAACTGCTGAAAGTCCTATTATACAATAATATCTCATAACTTTTGGGGTTGTCTATTTTTTTAAAAATTAATATAATAATAATAATAATAAGTTCTATATTACAAACATCTGTCAAGTTAACCTGTAACCTTTGGAGGCAAGTCCCTAATTTAAGGAAAATAGCAGAATGAAAAAGTTCAAATGAACTCTTAGACTAGAAAAGGTGGGAAATCCTCGGGCCAGAGCTGTTTTGAGAGTTGAGTTCATTGGAGCGCATTCATGTGAATGCTTTTTCTTTTCTATGGCTGCTTGTGTGCTATATCAACAGAGCCAAGTAGTAGCTGTAGAAAGCGTTTTAGGTCCCTAAAGCTCAAAATATTTGTGTCTGCCCTTTTGTCAGAAGTTGGGGGTGGGGGGATTAACTAGTGAACAATGTTCACAATGAATATACTTTTTTTAATTCATTGCTCACATTGTGAATAATTTCTCTCAATAAGTGAAAGGAACTTTATGTGTCCCTTAGCAGTGGGAAGCTTGTAGTGTGGAAATTGGAAACAATAAGTTCAGAATACCTTGAATTTGGGTTGGAAAGGAACATGACCCTCATGACCCTCAGTCATGATACAATGTCAAATTTATGACAAAAGTCACCAGAGGAGAAAGGGGGGGAGGGAAAGAGGAGAAGTGGTATGGGGAAGGGAAAGGATGACATGATGGAAAGGGAGGGAAGGGGCAGAGGGAAGGAAGGAGTAAGGGGAGGTGTGGAGGGAGGAGAGGGAGGTAGGGGCGAAAGAGAGAGAGCAAGAGAAGGAAGAAAGAACAGGTTCTCTGCCTTGGACGCCTGGCCTGAGCATTTGCTGCCAGAAGTCATAAGCATAGAAATTATTTTCTTGCCTCAAACCTGACATCTTCGGAAAGGCTCAGAAAACATCCTGGCTAAGGAACCATTCTGGGTGCCAGGAGACCTGCATTGAGACAGAGACTCATTGTTTAAAGGTTGGTATTATTTAGTTTGGGTCTAAGGTGACCTGTGTTTTCAACTCCTCAAACACTTAACACCTTTCTTCTCAGAAATGGTTGTGGAGATGGACCACATGTTCTACCCACATCTTTGGGAAGCAAAAAGTCTGTCCAGTTCTGTAAAAGAGGCTGAGACCAGACGGCCTGCAGCTTCTCCCGACTTTCACAGAACTACAAATACTACATTTGCTCCGAGAAAAAGCAAGAAACCCACCCTTCAATAGAATGACATTGCTACTTCTACTAAGACAACATGGACTTTCTTGAATTTAACAAATTAAAAATCACTGACAATCATTCCTTCTTCTCCAACTGAGATTAACCCTTCAGGTAGCAGCTCTTAACTACCAATCATATAATTCTTTTAATTACTAGTAAATTGTTACCACTTGTTCCTTTAAAATATATTAATTTTTAAAAGAACTGATTACTTTAAAACAAACTTGACAATATTAAAAAAGAAATATTGTCCCTGGAAAGGGGAGAAAATGTGGATTTTTTTCCCCTCAAAAATAAATCCAATTAGCAGTGATTAACTCAGATTGGAGCTGCATGTGTCTGCACATATCATCAGTGGAGTAATTTTGAGAAAAACTAAAAATAATAAAAAGAATCAATCTTTCTCATTTGATAGAGACTAGTGATACCTTTGAGGTCATTGCCCTTAATCATTCACCAAGCCTGGAAACAAAATCATCTCATGACGTAGTTTCAGGCAAACAATGTTGTTATTATGTGCCATCCAGTTGACAACAATCCTATGAACAAAAGCTCTGAACCTTGCCCTATCCTGAGATAAACTCATCATTTCAGACATATTTGACCCTATTGCTACAGTCACTATGCCTATCCATCTTGTCAAGGATCTTCTCTTCTTCTGACCCTCCACCTTTCCAAGTATGATGTCCTTCTCCAAGGACTAGCCCTCTTTACAACATGTCCAAAGTATGTGAGACAGAGTTTCAGCATTCTTGTTTCCAACGAGTACATTGGTTTCATTTTGTCTAAGACAGACTTGTTCATTCTCTTGGAAGTCAATGTCATAAAATACTCTTTAGCACCACAATTCAAAGGCATTAATTTTTTTTTTCTGTTGCTTCACACCTTCACCTTGCGGAGGGAGACCTATGCACCAAACAATAGGCAGGCCTATCCAATGATCAAATAATACTAGAGAAGATCAAGCTCCTTAGAGATAGAAATCATACAAGATAAAAAAGGTGGTATTTACCAGAGCAGAAACTCTGTCTCACATGCATTGTACATGTTGTCAGAAGAGACTCGTTTTGGAAAAGGACATTATGCTGGGAAAGGTAGAGAGTTTAGGAAAGAGAGGAAGACCTTTGATGAGTTGGATTGATATAGTGACTGTAGCAATGGATTTGACCATACTGGAGATTATGAGAACAGTACAGGATAAGGTAAGGTTTAGTTCTATTGTTCTTTGGGTCACTGAGTGGTAGTGGACTCAAAGGCACCTAACAACAAGAAGACTCAGAAAGCATGTTGTTATGTGGCATCGAGTCAGAATTGACTGACAACCTGAACCTCCAGGGATTTTCAGTAACTGTAAATCTCATGGGGTGAGATTGTCTTTCTCCTGCAGAGTAGCTGGGGGATTCAAATGCCTGTCTTTGATTTGGTAGCATAACTCCTTACCACTAGGTCTCCAGAACTCAAGTGTCTTAAGAAAATTTATCAAAATTAATGATTGGGTTTTGTACTAATATAGGTTTTATTAAAGACCTAATTTTTATATCTTGTAACTGATGATCTAATTTCATAGCTTACATGTTAGTTCCCTCAAATTTTCCATTTGCAAGGTACCAACAATGAAATTTTGGTGATTCCATTAAAAGCCTCAATAATAGGGCATTTACTTGATAAGTGTAAATTATTTCATCAAAATTAGTTAGTCTAATTCTGTTCAAACCATAATTTTATTTTCTCAGGAATAAAAACAAAAGGAATGATAAACCCAATTTAGAGTCTTCTTCATATACCACCAAGGTAGCAGTGTCTTGGACTAAATGGCCATTGTCTCCATTGTCTGTAATTGTTAATTAACTGACGTAAAAAATACAAATAAGGTTTAGAATACAGATTTATATCCCCAACAAGAACCAAGGCAACTGATCAATCAAATTTCCTTGTCATTAACTTCAAGGACATTACAGAGAGAACTATAAAAGTTATATGTCATATAATAATTTGCTGTTGTTGTTAGGTACCATCAAGTCGAGTGCAACTCATAGTGACCCTAGTAACAAAAGATCTGAAGCAATCCTGTCCTGTGCCATCCTCACACCTCCTGACACACAAGAGCCCATTGCAGCAGTTACCTTGTCAATTCACCTACCTAGTTGAGGGCCTTTCTCTCTTTTGCTGACCCTCTACCCTTCCCAACCTCATCTCTCTCCAAAGAATAGCACTTCCTAGCAATATGTCCAAAGTATGTGAGGTGAAGCCTCATCATTCTTGCCTCCAAAGAGCACTCTGGCTGCACCCTCTCCAAGACATGTCTATTCATTTGCTTGGCCGTCCATGGAATGTTCAGTGTCTTCTCCATCACCACAGCTCAAAGGCATCAATTCTTTTCCTCTCATCCTTATTCATTGTCCAGATCTCAAATGTATAGCTAGTAATCAGAAAAAAAACATGGAATGAATTAGATGCACCTTAGTCCTCAAACTGACATCACTACTTCTCAATAATTTGGAAAAGTCCCTAACTGCAGATTTTCCCATTGCAATACATCTCCTCATTTTCTATCAGCTCATACCAAGGGTGTTAATTGTGGATCCAAGCAAGATGAAGCTGTTGACAGTTTCAATCTCCTCTCCATCCATCATGGCACAGCCTATTGGTCCAGTGGTAAGAATCTTTGTTTTCTTGATATTGAGATACAATTCATACTGAAGGCTTCACTCTTTGCAGCATCATATCCTTCCCCAAGGAAAAGCCCTCATCCTAGCAACAGTCAAAAAAATGTGAGGCAAAGTCTCATTATTCTTGACTCCAAAGAGCACTCCAGCTGCACCCTCTCCAAGACATATCTGTACCATCAATTTTGATGAATACTTTTGTTAGGGTTAATTTGATGATCACTTCAAATTTTCATCTGAAATTTGGACAATGAATAAAGATGATAGGAGAAAAACGGATTCCTTTGAATTGTGATGGAGAAGAGTGCTAAATAACACATGAACTGCCAAAAGAACAAACAAACAGGCATTGGAGAAAGTTCATTTAGGGTATTCCTTGGAGGCAAAGATGGTGAAGCTTCCTATCACACTCTTGTGCATGTTGTTAAGAGGAGCCAGTCCTGGGAAAAAGATACCATTGTTTGTAAGCTCAAAGGTTATGAAAGAGAGAAAGACCCTCAAGAAAATGAATTGACATAGTGACTGTAACAATTAACTCAAGTATCAGAGATTATGAGAATGGTACACGATAGGGCCAAGTTCAGAACTTCTGTTCATAGTGTCATTATGAGTTTTAGTCAACTCAACAACACCTAACAATGACAAGAGTGATAATATAATACCAGTAAGGTATAATATTTTTAATACATTTATAAGCACAAAATGACAAAGTATCACAATTGCAAAGCAAGTATTGATAGAATTAGCAGTTTAAATAATTGGGGGAAAAATAAAAAATTATAGTTGGAAGTTTTATCACATTTCTTTCATAATGGTGCCAAATTGAAGGGAGGATTCAACTAGGATACAAAGGCTCTAAATAATACAGTTAACTAATTGAAAGTTTCAATCAAACCGATGATGTGCATTTATAGGTAAGTAGGGTCTGAGAGACCACACCAAAAAAGGTTTCAAGATTGTATTAAGGCAAGATTTACCAGTTGAAGAATTGCTTTGTAACTTTAAAAATACCATTCTAGAATTACATGCCATATTCCACCAATCAGATGACACATTTTTTATAACTATTATGTAAATAGTAACCAATCAATGAATTTTTATTGAATTTTCTTTTTTATTTATATTTTTTAAAATTTTAACAATGAACTTTCCAGCTCTTGAAATACCTAGTATAGAATCCTCTAGATTTTGTGATTCTTAATTTGCAAATTGCCTTGCATCTCAACAGGATTCTAATTTTAACCAGAGTTTGCCGTGATATTTTATGGTCTATGACTAGTTGAAAAAGCCACATTTTATTTATGAGCACATGATCAATACACCATATAGGGGAAAAAACCCCAACCAGCCTGGATAATAAAGCAAATTATAATAAATTTCAAGTAAGGGCACCAAATGAAATATATTCTCTCACAACAGTGGATTATGCGGAAAATTTATCATAAAACATTAGCTTAAGAATAATTTTTAATATTTTGAATGACATACAGACACTAGTGAAGTTGTAAAAACAATAATCAACTCCCCAAACAGTAACATCCTACTAGGGAATTCTTAAAATAGAGGTGTTAAAGGGAAAAAAAAAAGTAGAAATCTTAACACATATTTAGAAGGAATACAACAAATTATTGCTTCCTAACCTCATGAGGACAGTATTATCTCTAATTAATATCTGAGAAGGATAATTTAAATAAGAGAAACTATAAACTAATCACTCAGATTTTAAAAAAAAAATCCTAAAGAAAACATATGAAAATGTACGGTGGAAAATGACTACAAAAATGAGTTATTTTCAATAATACAGAAGTCAATTAATAATTGGAAATGCATCTATATAATTTAGCATAGTAACAGAGTAAAGGGAAAAAATCTTGTCATATTTTGAAAGTGAGAGATGTGTACGATTAAATTAAAATCTATTCACTGAAGAATGTCAAACCAGGAGGGTTGAATGATGTCATAGGAAATGACAAAGGATATGTCAGAGAAGATGGTCACAGCCATGCTATGGCAAAATGAAAAGATTAGGAAGAGTGGGCAATCTTATATTTCATATTTTAAATGTGTTATATCTAGAAGAAATTACTTTTTTAGGACAGCATGTCACTTTAGGGAAGATTTCCAATTAATGTGCATTATTCAAGGTAGACTGGCCTACAACAGTTTCCTCTGAAGAAGTCTATTGTCTTTTAAAGGAAAGGGTTTAACCAAAAATTTCAATGACCTAATCCAACCACTGAAAATGGCTTAATTGTATGTTTTGTTCTATTTGGATTCAGTGGTAACTATGAAATTAAAGATGATGCATTTTGTTAATGTTGAAATCTAGCTGTGCTGTGATTAATGAGATGGTTTATATTCTAGCCACATTAATTACCTTAATCATTGTCCATCTATTTCTCATACATCAATTACAACATATATTTGTATATTTTCAATAAACTACCATGTTCCACATGGATGAATAAGTGTAGATTAACTGTTCAGAAAATTGACTTCAGAAACTTTTTAATACAATCCATTCATCTTTATGAAGTTAGCATCAATTAGTAAAAGCAATAAAAAGTCCAGTTTTCTATTTATATGGTATTAGTGATTTTCTCATATTTTATAAGACTACATGGCATCCACTTCCTAAACAACATGCCTCTGGAAACTCTATGAACTTTGATGATATAAATAGTTGTAGAACGGGCTTCAGGTTTTTTGTTCATAAGGTTGCTACGAGTTGTGCTTGAATCAAAGGTGATCAACAACAATAACAACATGTAAATGTGTATGATGATATTAATTTTTCCTTTACCCTCTCTATAAATTTGTTCCAATATTGTAATTTTGATGTTACATACTTTAAAGATTTGATCTTTTCCAATGCTTAGCAAATATTTGGTTTCAACAAAAGTATATCTTTTAAGAATTTTACTGTTTCCCTGAAAATCTTCCAGTCCTTTAAAGTTGGAGAATTCTTTGCATACTGCGGAAGGCTGCTGGTACCGAGAGTCAAGCAAACTGAAGCTGTCAACACTCTCAATTTCTTCATCATCCATCATGGTGCTGCCAATCTTCCCAGTGGTGAGAATCTTTGTTTTCTTGATGATGAGCAATCCATATTGAAGGCTGCAGTCTTTGACCCTCCACAGCAAGCGCTTCAGGTCCTCCTCAGTTTCAGCAAGCAGATTTGTGTCATCTACAGATTGTTGATAAGTCTACTTCCAATCCTGATGTCACACTTCTCCTTATAGAGCCCAGTCTCACGGATAATCTATTCCACATATTGATTGAAAAGATATGGAGCTAGGATACATCCTTGGTGCACACAGTTTCTGATTTTGAACCATGCAGTATTTTTTTTCTTTCTCTGTTCTGATGACTGCCTCCTAGTCCAAGTCTAAGTTTCACGTAAGCACAATCAAGTGTTCTGGGATTCCCCTTCTCAGAGTCAGCCACAGTTTGTTGTGATCCGCACAGTAAAATGCCTTTGCATAGTCAATTAAATACAGATAGGCATTCCTCTGGTACTTTCTGCTTTCAGCCAAGATCCATCTGACATTAGCTATAGTATCCCTACTGCCACGGCCTCTTCTAAACTGCATTATAGGTAGTTCTCTGTTGAAGTGCTGTTCCAGTCATTAAGGATTGATAAAACAAATGGATTGACTCTAGGAGCTGCTCTACAGGAGAAATGTGGGCAATCTTCTGTGTGATTTACAGTCTCTGAAAACCCTCTGAAGGGCCAGCTGTGTGTCAGTTCTTACTCAAAGTTGATTGAGTGTAAATTTATTTTAGAGAAAGTGTTCATAAATACATTCTTTTATCCAAAACTGATGTATTTAAATTTAAATTAAACTATTTCTTATATATAAAAATCTAGTTCCAAGCCTGGCATCTGACAGATAATAAATCACTTGAGAGCAGACCGCCCATCAGTCTGCCATGGAGCAGCTTACAGAGTTGAACCACATGCTTTTGGGTTGTCAGTCAGTGTAGCTCCTATATAGTCACCAAAGCTCCCTTATGAAAGCCAAGAGATTGGCTAAAAGAAAGGATCAACTGCAATTCTTTTTTATGTTTCTATGTATTCAGGATATAAAAGGTAACTGTCACAGTAACACTTTCTGCAGAGAGTGACTAAGTTATCTTTTGGGAACATAGTCTTGCTAATAACTTGCCTTTACTTTGATCTTTTAAAAAAATATGAAAAGAATGCATATGTATGATGAATTTTGTTACACAAGAATGCAGTATATTTCAACTGACTCACAAATTTGAGTCTGATTATAATACTGAATTAAAGCCTGGCTCAATTGCCTTTCCCTGTAGAGTTCAGACCAATGGCATGCTGGCCACTGACTGTAAAGAGGCTAACTTGTAGAATATCTTTTCCAACTTTCAAACATAACAATTTGGATGTTCTTGAAGCATACAGGTACTTTGGTGGTGTAACCTTTTATGTGTTGCCCATCTCACCAAAAGGCTTTGGTGGTTCAAATACATCAGTTCAAAAGGAGAAAAGATGGACAATTTCTTGTCCTTTAAGATTTACATCCACAGAATGTGGCTATGAGTCAAAATTGACTCAATGACAATGAGCTTGGTTTTGAGGTTTTGTTTGTTGGGTTGTTTATTTTTTAAGAGGGTGGTTGTTGTTGTTATATGCTGTCGAGTCACCTGTGACTCATAGCGACCCTATGTACAACAACCCTAAACCCTGCTCTGTGCTGTACCAATCTCATTGTTTCTGATACAGCCACCCTGGTTACCCCAGTCACTGAATCAATCCCTCTCACCGAGGGTCTTCCTCTCCTGTGCTGTCCTAGAGCAATTATTTGAAGATGATGCATTTTAAAAATACATTGATATTACAAAATTAAAAGATGTTAGTATACAGTTGTTATTGCTGATTGCCTTTGAGTTGAGCACGACTCATAGCGACCCTATGAACAAAAGGCCTGAAGGCCCTCCGTGACTATCGACATTTATCAAAGTCCGTAGAGTTTCCAGAGGCATGCTATTTAGGATGTGGACACCACTCCTGCTTCCAAACCTGTCATAGAGTGTTATTGGTTGAGTCACCTGCGATGCATAGTGACCCTGTGTGTACAGTAACTCTGAACCCTTTTCTGTCCTGAGCCAGTCTCACTAATTCTGACACATGAACCCCTTTTGTCCCAGTTGCTCTATCAGTCTATCTTATATATAAAGAACAAAACAAAATCCACTGCCACCACTCAATTCTAACTCACAGGGACTTGCCAATAGTTCCCCCACAACCCCAATAGGTTTTCAAGGCTGTAATTCTCTCCAGAAGGAGATTGCTCCCATTTTTCTCTCATGGAACAGGTGATGGATTTGAGTTTAGATTTTTTTATTATCAGAGTTTCTTATATATGTTGTTGCTATTGTCATATTGTCGCTAAGTGCCATCGAATAGGAATCCACTCATAGCTGATCCTCCAGTGGATTTTCAGAGGCTGTAAGTTGTATGAGTGGAGATTGTCTGTCTTTCTCTCAGGGAACAGCTTGTTGGTTTGAACTGACTGTCTTTGGTTTGGCCACATCACACATTACTCACTGGGCCATCAGAGCTTACTATGTATATAGATCCAGAAAGCATCATAAGAAGATGGAAAGAATACACAGAGTCAGTGTCTTGAAAAGAACTGGTTGACACTGAAAATTTCAGAAAATGCCATAAGAGCCAATGATAATGAAGAAATTAGTTTGAGCTTTACTGAAGATATTGGCAAAAAAATAAGGCCTCAGGTAATGAAGGAATATCAATTGACATGTTTTACCTAATAGGCACAGCCCTGGATATATTCATCAGTGTACACCAGGAAATTTGGAGGACGACTGCTTAGCTGACTGACTGGAAGAGATCCATATTTTTACCTGTTCTCAAGCAAGGTAATCCAACAGAATGTGGAAATTATTGAACAATATCATTAATATCACACTCAAGCAAACTATTGTTGAAGGTCATGCAAAAATGGCTAGAACAGAATATTGACAAGAGAATTGCCAGAAGTTCAAGCTACATTTAGATGAGAATATGACACTGGAGATATCATCGCTGATGTTAAATGGATCCTGGCTGAAAGTAGAGAATATCAGAAGAATCTCTGCTTGTATCGAGAAGAATGAGAATCCAGAACACTTATTTGTGCTTATCAAATCCCATATTGAGACAAAGCTCTTATCTGAATAGAGCAAGGGAACACTGAATTGTTATAAATAAGGAAAGATGTGTGTCTGGGTTGCAACCCTTTTTCATACACAGTCAATCTGTCCACTCAGCAAATCATTTGAGAAGCTAGGTTTTATGAAGAAGGGTGTAGCATCAGGATTGGAAGAAGACTGAAAAACTTGCATTATGCATTTGAAACAATCTGCTTCCTGAAAATGAGGAAGACTTGAAATGCTTGCTGCAGAATCAAAGACTACAGTCTTCAATATGAATTACATCTCAAAAAAAAGAAGACAGAAATTTTCTTCATTGGATCTATAAGCAATATCATGATGTTATTGTTGTTGTTATGTGCCATTGAGTCACCTGCAACCCATGGCGACTCTATGTACAGCAGCTCTGAAAACTGCCCTGCCCTGAGACAATTGCACTGATTCCGACATGTTAACTCCCATTGCCTCAGTCACTGTATCAATCCAGCTCATCTGGAGTCTTCCTCTCCCGTGCTTCCCCTCCACCCTTCCAAGCATGGTGTCCTTCTCCAAGGACTGGTCATGGTAGATGGAGAAAAAGATTACCTTTGTCAAATATTTCATCTTACTTGGATTCACAATCAATAGCTTTGGCACTAGCAGTCAAGAGATCGATAGTTGTTTTGCATTTGGCAAGTCCACTGTCAGTGACCTCTCCAAACTTAAAGAGTAGTGATGTCAGTTTTAAGACTAAAGTATGCCTAACTCAGGCTATGGTCTTGTCAATAATTTACTATTCATCTGAGAGCTGAATGATGAATAAGAATGACAGAATAAAACTTGATGCCTTTGAGTGGTGGTGCTGGAGAAGTGTACTGAATATCGCATAGACTGCCAAAAGGATGAACAGATATCTTGGGAAAAGTTCAGTCACAGTACTCCTTCAAGGCAAAGATGGTGAAGCTCCATCTCACATGTGTTAGGAATATTGCTAGGAAAGACCAGTCCTTGAAGAGAGACATCATGCTTGAAATAGTGGAAGGTCAACAAAAGAGAAGAAGGTCTTCAATGAGATGGATTTACACAGTGACTACAACAATGGAATCAAGGGTGCCAGAGATGATAAGGATAGCACAGGATCTGGCAGGGTTCAGATCTGTTGTTCATAGGGTTGCTCTGAGTCAACTCTCCTCAATAACATGTTGTTGTTGTTGGCTATCAATTTCCTTGCGATTCACAGTGACCTTATGCACAAGAGCTCTGCAGCCTGCTCTATCTTGAGCCAATTTGATCATTTTGACAAACCTACCTCATTTACCCCAGCCACTGAGTCAATCCATTTCATCCACTCTTCCAAGCATGATGTTCCTCTCCAAGGACTGATCTCTCCTTGAATTATGCCCAAAGTATGTCAGATAG
>NW_006399888.1:5615245-5616259 GCF_000299155.1 Elephantulus edwardii | reverse complement strand
ACTGGAACAGCACATCAGCAGAGAACTGCCGCAGTGTAGGCTCGGTTGAGAAGGTGTCATGAGACTAGGGATAGTGTAGCTAATCTTAGATGAATTTTAGCTGAAAGCAGGGAATACCAGAGGAATGTATATGTGTGTTTCATTGATTATGCAAAGCTGTTTGACTGTGTTGATCATAACAAACGGTGGCTGACTCTGAGAAGAATGGGAATCCCTGAACACTTGATTGTGCTAATGAGAAACCTACACTTGAACCAAGAGGAGGTGGTCAGAACAGAGCAAGGAAACACTGCATGGTTCAAAATGGGAAAGGGCATATGCCAGGGATGCGTCCTGTCTTCATACCTTTTCAACATGTATGCTGAACAGATTATCTGGAAGGCTGGGCTCTATGAGGAGAAGTGTGGCATCAGGATTGGTGGAAGATCTATCCACAATCGGTGTTATGTAGATGACACAAACCCACTTGCTGAAACTGAGGAGGACCTGAAGCGCTTGCTGCAGAGAGTTAAGGACTGCAACCTTCAATATGGATTGAGGTTCAATGTCAAGAAGACAAAGATTCTCACCACTGGACCATTTGGCAGCATCAGGATGGATGGTGAAGGGATTGAGATTGTTCAAAGCTTTAGTTTGCTTGGTTCCATGTTCAACACTCTTGGCACCAGCAACCAGGAAATTAAAAGACGTTTTGTGATGGGAAAGTCTGCTGTTAGGGACGTCTCCAAAGTGCTGATGAGCAATAATGTCTCTCTGGAGACTAAGGTGCCTCTGATACAGGCCATGGTCTTTGCAATCACAATCACTTGTTATGCATCAGAGAGTTGGACAATGACCAAGAAGGATAGAAGGAGAATTGATGCCTTTGAGCTGTGGTGCTGGAGAACTGTATTGAGTGTACCATGGACTGCCAAGAAAACAAATTCATCCTGGACAGGGTTAAGCTGGGCTGCTCCTTGGAAGCAAGGATTCTGAGGCTTTGTCTGATATCCTTTGGACATGTTGTTAAGGAGG
>NW_006399888.1:5603425-5615145 GCF_000299155.1 Elephantulus edwardii | reverse complement strand
TTTTTTTTTTTTGGCAAACAACTCTGTTTTATTGAGACTATTATCTATTATTACCATTGCTTCAATTAACTTATTCTCACTTTTTTAGATTTTTCTCTGAGACTTCAGCTAATCAGTCTCAATAAAAGAGAAGTAGAAAGTGTACTGGTGAAACCCCTCAAGAGTTAATCAATACTCCTATTCCTTTACCCATTTGAGTCACGAATGTGAGTCTGAGAGAGGAAAAAAATGGTTTTGGAAGAGTGTAGTTTAAAAAAAAAAAGAAGAGTGTAGTTTATGGTAGTGACTGGGGTAGTTGGGATGGGTGTCAGTGTGATTGGCACAGGACAGAGCAGAGTTTAGGGCTGTTGTACATAGGATCGCTTTGAGTCGCAAGCAACTCAACGGCATATAACAACAACAACAGCAAGAAGTAGATTTGGCATCCACTTCCTAAACAACATTCCTCTGGAAACTATGAACTTTGATAAATGTAGTTAATGATAGAAAGTCTTCAAGCTTTTTGCTCATTGGGTCTCTCTGAGTCCCACTCTACGTGATGGTAATCATCATTAACAACAACAACAATTTATGGTATAGCATCAAGTCTGAAACAGTTTTGTCTTACTTGTTAATTAGACATGCTAAGAAGTATTTTGAGTAAAATAAAATTAAATAAGCAACAGTTCTTTGGCTTAATAGCAATAACTTCATAATGCATGAGAAAGGAAGTGGGCAGTAATCTTGTCAAAATTTTATAATTCTTTATGCTTAAATACTGGTTTCCAATGAGGAACATTTTTTTTCTCCCCAGAGGATATTTTACAACATTTGAGACATTTTTTTTATCATCACAGCTGAAATAGGAGTTGTTGTTGTTGTTGTTGTTGTAGTTGCTATATGCCGTTGAATCGCTTCTGACTCATAGCGACCCTATGTACAACAGCCCTAAACTCTGTTATGTCCTGTGCCAATCACACTGTCTCTGACACACACACCCATCCCGATTACCCCAGTCACTGGATCAACCCACCTCACAGAGGGCCTTCCCCTCCTGCGCGGTCCCTCCACCCTACTAAGCATGATGTCTCTCTCCAAGGACCAGTCCCTCCTTACAACATGTCCAAAGTATGTTAGAAGGAGCCTCAGAATCCTTGCCTCCAGGGAGCCGCCCAGAAGTAGAAGTAGAAAATCAAAATAATCAAATGACCCTGGAGGAAAAAATATCAAAGACCAATGAAGACATTGCTTAAATAACAAAGACAATAAAGACAAATCCTATGTAATTTAAGTAACAAAATAGCACTAGAAAGCTCAATTTCCTTAATAATATTTTAAATGTAAATGTATTAAACTTACCAATTAACGATAAAGACTGACACAATAAGTCTAATCATATACATTCTAAAGGAAATTAGCTTCAGATTTAAAGAGACAAAAGCTTGAAAGTGAAATAATGCAAAAGCCATTCCACGAAAGGACTAATTAAAACAGAGCCAGAGTGGCTATACTAATTTCAGAAAAAAAAAAATAGACTTAAAGTGAAAAATTGCTCTAAGAGACAATAAAAGTTATTAGATATAAAAAGGAGCGAGTCATCAAAGTACGTATAAAGTAAATTTACCTAAACACAAGAGAATTATAAGTCTCTGTTGTAACTAACAACTGAAGCTCAAATTACCCCAAAAAAGGCAGAATTGGAGAGAGTTATTTATAATTCTACAGTAATTGTTATAAACAAGACTAGTAAAGATGATTTTAGAGAAAAATATCATGGTTAGAGACACGTTTTGTCAAATACAATGAACTTTTACAAAACTGTGCTAATTATGTCTTAGAAAAATTGATAAGTGCTACATATCCCAAAGCAAATTTGCATATATTTGCTGTTAATTTATGAAACCTTTCATTGCAGAACAATGGTGAAAAGATCTTTTCATGAGTTGATCTGAGAAAATTGTGCATGTGCATGGTAAAAACTTAAGTTTGAACTTTTCACAAAAATAATTTTCATGTGAATATGATATAATTTTGTAAGGAAAAATAATAAAATATTGTAGAAGATCACATAACAATACAGAGAATTGGACAATGACTAAGGATGACAGAAGAAAAATAGAGTTGTGGTGCTGGAGAAGAGTCTTGAACATACCATAGACTGCCAAGAAAACAAACAGGTCTGTCTCGGAGATGGTGAAACCAAGTTTCTCTGTGGAGACTAGGATTTTGAAGCTCTACCTTACATACTTTGGACACAGGGCCAGAGGGACTGATCCTTGGAGAAGGACATCATGCTTAGAAGGGTGTAGGGACAGTGCAGGAGAGGAAGACCTCCGATGAGATGGACTGATAGATGGCACATAACAACAAACAACAGTGGCCTTATTTGCTGTTGCATCTACATCACAAGATAAAGCATATAGTTGATGTTCAATAGGTTGCTGCAAAATGAATGAGTCTGAATTTTGTATTTCTTCTCATCATCTCTTTTTCAATTAATCACTTTTCTGTACTTTTTATCCCTGTTCTGAGTTCTCTGTTCCTGAAATCCTGGCTGGGTCAGAATCACATAGGAGAGAAGTTCACATCTTTCTTCCATGGACTAGCTGATGGAACCATTGATCTCTTTATAATTATCTATTCTTATAATTTCATATAAGTGAGACTAAACAATATGTGTGCTTTTGTGATTGTCTTATTTCACTCAATACAATGTCTTCAAGGTTTATCCACTTGGTAACATGTATCATAACTTTATGTTTCTTTATGATTTAGTAATATTTCATTATATGCACATACCACATTTGTTTATCCATTCATCTGTTGATGGAGATTCTCATTATTTTCACTTCTGGCTTTTGTGACTAGTGTTATAATGAAATTAACTATATTGTAACATACACAATATAACATATATATACACAAACACAATATAGTTAAGTTCATGTGCAATTCTCTCCTGTGTAATTAAATACCCTTAAAAACCCACTGGAATGTCAACTATGGATTGGTTCCAACTTGCTGGTACACACAAAACCAACCAATAGTTGTAAGTGATTATCAAGTGGTAAGAGGGGAGAAGCAGCTGAGTAAACATTCTTTGGGAGGTAGTGAATTTTTTTCTATGAGGATGAGAAAATTGACACTAGGGGAAGAAGAGTAGGAATGTTAGAAAAAGAAATAAAGGGGGAAAAAAGAACTGCAGATCTAATTGCTTCAATAAACAACTATCTCCTTCATCATATGAACAGAAAAATGGATGGCTATTGATGAATGACTTGATGATGGTTATTACTGAATGCTTTGATCAAGAAGCCAATAGATAGATCCTGCATCAGGATGGATGATGACGAGCTTGAGATTGTTCACAGCTTTGGTTTGGTTGGCTCCACAGTCAACATTTGTGGCACCAGCAGCCAGGAAATTAAAAGATGTATTGTGATGGTAAAGTTTGCTTCAAAGTACTCCAAAGTACTGAAGAGCAACAGTGTCACCCTGGAGACTAAGGTGCACCTGATATAGGCCATGATCTTTGCCATCACTTGTTACGCATCAGAAAGCTAGGCAATGACTAGGGAGGATAGAAGGAGAATTGATGTCTTTGAGCTTTGGTGCTGGAGAAGAATATTGAATATACCATAAACTGCTGAGAAAATGAACAGTTTCATCCTGGAGAAGGTTAAACCAGGCTGCTCTTCAGAGGCAAGGATTCTGAAGCTTTGTCTCACATATTTTGGACATGTTGCAAGGAAGGATCAGTCCTTGGAAAAGGACATCATGCTTGGGAGGGTGGAGAGGCAGTGCAGGAGAGGAAGACCCTTGATGGATTGACTCAGTGATTGGAGTAGCGGGGATGGGTGTGTCAGAGACAGTGAGATTGGCTAAGGACAGAGCAGAGTTTAGAGCTGTTGTACATAGGGTTGCTATGAGTTGCAGGTGACTCGACGGCACCTAACAACAATAACTACAATATAATTATATATGTACGTCTATAATGTCATTACTTTTAGTCTGCTAATAATATATCTAGCAATGAAATTGGTGGGTCATATGTTTGATCTGGTGGCCTAGTGGTAAGAAGCTGTGCTGCAGTCATGAAGGCACGCAGTGCAAACCACCAGTTGCTCCATGAGAGAAGGAGGGCCAATCTCCTTCCTCCATTGCAATCACCTACCTCTGAAAAACCCATTGTGGGGTCAGCTATGGGTCAGTCTGACTCAGTGGTACACAACAACATGCTAGATTTACTTCTAATTTTCTGAAGAATTATATTTTTCCCCCTTGATAATTGAGCCATTTTACATTTACACACGAGGTGGGATAAGGGTTATAATATCCTTATATTCTCTTGGGAACTCTGTTGGCCCAATGTTAAAAAACTGTGCTGACTACAGAAGGTATGTGGTTTGAATTTACCAGCTGCTCCCCATGAGAAAGATGGGCCATATCCTCTTTCTATGCAACTTACTGCCTCTGAAAACTCTTAAGTTCAGATATGAGTCATTTCCAACTTGAAGACACACACAACAACACTTCTTGAGAAAAGATAGTTTTGTGGCTTTTTGCTTTGTAAATTTTTGTTTTTGCTTTGTTGATCATTGCAGTTCTGGCAGAGATAAGGTGATTTACCATTGTTGTTTAGATTTGCACCTTTCTAGTATAAAACAACATCTTAAACCTAATCTTAGAATGGTTTTTAAATTCAGGTTGGGAAGACTCAAGACCCTATTTTGGTTCTTATGGTCTTTTAAAATTTTATTTAGCATCAATTTGAACTTACACATGTGTGATTGATGATTTGTTCCACAATCACCACCTGTTCTTGAATGTTGATATTGAGCTTCACTAATCCTTTCCACAGATATAGTCAATTTTATCCTGTGCAGTCCATCTGGTGAAGTCTATGTATGTGGTTACTATTTGTGGGTTGTTGTTTTTGGTGGTTTTTTTTTTTTACTATTTTATTGGATAATTTCAATGATTTGAATAAATAATTGTACAAAATTCAGCCATTTGATCTCCAGGAATTGAGCACTAATGATTCAATACCAGAAGTGTTGTTGGGTGATATGAAGGGTATCATCCATAAAGAAAGCAAGAAGAAGAGAAAGAAAAGATTAAAATGGAAGTCAGAAGAGACTCCGAAGATTTCACTAGAGCACTGAGAAGCCAAAACGAAGGGAAGAAATGATAAGGGGAAAGAGATAAACAGAAAATGTCAAAGAGCAGTTCAAAAGGCAAAGCAAACTATTTCCACAAAATAAGCAAATAACTTGAGTAAAAAATATAAAAAAAGGAATAACTCATCTCGCATTTTGCAAGCTGTTGTTGTTGATTACTTTCTAGTTGAGCACAACTCATAGAGACCCTATGAACAAAAGGCCTGAAGCCCCTCTACAACTATTGACATTTATCAAAGTTCATAGAGTCTTCGGAGACATGTTGTTTAGGAAGTGGATGCCACTCCTGCTTCCAAAACTGTCATAGTATGTTGCTGTTGTTATGTTCCACTGAATTGCCTGCAGTGTATAGCGACCCTATGCACAGCATCTCTGAACCCTTTCCTGTCCTGAGCCAGTTTCACTAACTCCGACACACTAGTCCCCTCACCCCAGTTACTGTATCAAACCATCTTGTTCTGGGTCTCCTTCTCTTGTGCTGTCCATCCACCCTTCTGAGCATGGTGTCCTTCATCTCTCCTGGTCATGTGCGCAAAGTGAGGCAGAGCTTCAAAATCCTAGCCTCCAAGGAGAAACTTGGTTTCACCCTCTCCAAGACAGACCTATTTTTTTTCTTGGTAGTTCATGGTATGTTCAAGACTCTTCTCCAGCATCACAACAGGAAGGCATCTATTCTTCTTCTGTCATCCTTAGTCATTGTCCAATTCTCTGAAACATAACAAGTAATTGAGAAAACCACGGCCTGGATTAGGCACACCTTTGTATCTAGACTGACATCGTTGCTCTTCAGCACTCTGGAGAGGTCCATGACAGCAGATTTTCCCAATACAATTCATCTTTTGATTTCCTGACTGCTAATGTGAAGAGTGTTGATTGTGGATCTGAGCAAGCTGTAATTGTTAACAACTTCAATCTCTTCTCCATCTAATATGGTGCTGCCAATTGGCCCAGTGGTGAGAATCTTTATCTTCTTGATGTAGAGCTAAAAGAGCCAAAAACCAAATTCAAGTCTTGAGTTGCAATACTGAAGGATGCTATGGGCAAAGTCCTTAATTATCGATGAAGCTTCAAAAGTTAATGGAGAGACTACCCAGAGTCAAAAAGAACTGGATGGTATAGAAGCATTTCAGAAAGTTGCAGAAGACATGCTGCAATGGGAAAATCTTCTCTCAAGGGCTTCTCCAAAGTGCCAAGGAGCAATGATGTCCATTTAAAGTCTAAAGTGCACCTAGTGTAAGCCTTGGCCTTTTCAACTACTTGCTATGTATTTGAAAGTTGGCTGATGAAGAATGACAGAGGAATTGCTGTCTTTGAGTTGTGGTGTTGAAGTATACTGAATACCTCATGGCCTGCCGTAAGAACAAACAAATATACATCTTGGAGAAAGTACAACCACAGTACATTTTGCAGGCAAGGGCGGTAAAGCTTCACCCCTTATGCTTTGGGCATGTTGTTAGGAGGGACTAGTGCTTGAAAAAAGACACGCTGTTTAGAAAGATGAAGGGTCAGTGAAAGAGAGGAAGACCCTCAACAAGACGCACTGGCTCAATTACTATAACAACAGCTCAGGTACGTCAGAGGTGATGAGGATAGAGCAAGATTCAGATTCACTGTTCATAGTGTCATGAATTATACAACAATGTGTCACAGTTGTAACTACAACGATGTGTAACTAACAGAATAGTGGACAATTTAGATCTACCAGCCTCTCTGAGGGAAGGAGGGCTACTGATTTAACTTGACAGCAGTGGATTTGGGTGCTTTATTGTGGGCTTTGTTTGTTTGTTTTGTTGTGGGAAGGGGATTGTAATGGTTAATGGTGATGAATACCTTGTCACATGTTTTTTGGCTACTTTAATATCCCTTTTGGTGATGTGTTCTTCATTTGTTTGCAATAAGAAATTGTCTGGACATAATTTAGCAAGCATATAAGTTATACATTTTAAGGACATTAGTTAATAAGGTCTCAAAACACAATTCGGCTTATCTTGGGTTAAGATTAGAATTTCAATATATGATTCTGTGACTCACATTTACCCTGAAAAATCACGTGTCCAAGTTATTTCTTTTAAATAATTATGTTGATTAAATTGAATTTTTGTGGTGATATAATAGAAGTCCTATGCCTTTGATCCATCTTCCTGGTTTTACTGAAGTCTCATAAAAATTTACACTTTTATTTCAAGTGTAATGACAAATACATTGTGTTATAAGTCAAGGAATAGCATGCCAAACACTCCTCAAACCCTCCCCCTCCAAAGCAAAAGAAATCCTTCAGTTCCTTTATGTACACTCTGTGAAGTGTATTTTGAGAAACTTCAGGCCACTGGGAGTAACCTGTATGACCTTTGGCATCATTGTAAGAGATGCATTGGTGACATGACAAAGGACAGGGCTGAGTCAGCATGACATTGAATATATTCCATATAAAATAAGGAGTGGTCACCCTTTTGCTTAAAATCCACCCAAAATCCACCCATTTGTTATTATAAGTAAGGAGTAAAACATGATAATATCACTTTTCGGAAATGTAGCACAATTATTTTTGTTTGAGAAAAATTAACACATTCTATGGTCTTGTGGTCTATTATTTGAGTTCTCAAAGAATATCCTTGAAAATTATTTAGTACTAGCTGCAGTAAAATTTCATGACCTTTAGCTTGCATTTTACAGACAAGCTTTCAGTTTGCTGTATCATGGTGACATAGGGCCTGCAGCTTCTCCATAATGTTTTACAATTTCTGAGAAAAGAACTGAAAAATATTTCATTAACAAGACAAAATTCCTGAGCAAGATCACACCATGCTGCATATTAGAAAAAGATATATCTTTTCCTGTAGTGTATGGTCTAAGCTTTATTTTGAGACAACATTTAGGATGTTTGGAGGACACTGGTGACAGATGTAGTCTCTTTGAAAATGTATCTAATTCAATGTGGAAGCAAGTGGAAAAAGAAGGGCAGGGGTTAAGAAGAGAACAAGCAGAGTGCCTAGAGGTAACCAAGTCCACTTGATATAACCAGATTATACTACAGTTACAGCAGTTTAATGACTTTGTCTGTTGTAACAGAATGCTGTCAGTTCTCTGTGAACAACAGATCAAAACCTTGCCTATCCTGCTCCATTCTGATGGTCTACCACATGTTCAGCCCATTGTTATAGTCACTATGTCAATCTGTTCCATTGAGGATCTTCCTTTATTTGGTCTTCTATTATAGG
This sequence comes from Elephantulus edwardii, assembly GCF_000299155.1. NCBI lineage: Eukaryota > Metazoa > Chordata > Mammalia > Macroscelidea > Macroscelididae > Elephantulus > Elephantulus edwardii. Next base: position 5,606,768 of record NW_006399888.1, on the reverse strand, counting down.
GTCTCTATGAGTCGTCTATGATGACTTGACAGCACTTAACAACAACAACGAGAGAGCTCAGTTGGCCCTAGTGGACAGAGAGTGATGCTACCAAGCCAAAGGTGGGTGATTTTTATCTGCAGCCCTCGGGCCTGGCTTTAATTGTTTTTGGTCAAACATTCTTCTAAATGGTATAGCACTGGTCTGTGCATTGCTGTACAGAGGTAACTTGTGGTTGCTGTGATGCTGAACACTGTGACCCTGATGTGATAATGGTCACCCATGGCAGATAATGTTTGGTGAAGCTCCCCGGTTAAAACAAGCTTGGAAGCAGGAGTGGCATCCACTTCCAAAATAGCTTGCCTCTGAAAACTCTATGAACTCGGGGAAACGATAAAAATTATACAAGTGTTCAGGTCTTTCATTCATAGGGTCACTATTAGCTGTCTACGACGCTGCCACTTAAAAACAATGACAACAACATCTCCCCCAGCATAGTGCAAGTTCTCAAAGACTATCTCCTCCTGGCATCTTAGCCAAAGTAAGTGGCACTGAGGACAAATGTACAGGTGACGTGCAGTTTTCTTTCCATTTCCCCCAAAGCGTGGTGTGACTAAGAATTATGAGGGAAAAAAAACAACAACCTGGAAATAAAATTGACAAAATCAATTAGAAACAAAAAATGAAAATATTCCAATTTGATCAATCATTGCATGAAATGGTTCAACCCAAACGTCTGCATTTGCTTAGCAAAATAGAAGTGTGATATTTGATTTAATTTCCACTTGTAAAATTGAGAATCATAAACAGTTTTCTGCAAATTAATACTGAAAGGCTGTGGAGTTAGGATATAAGTAGTGGTTGGTTAATAAATGTTTGAGAATAGAACACATTTTGTCAGTATCCTCTTTCCTTCACGTCCTGTCACAAACTCTACCTGTACAGGGACCACTTTCCCTGTCTGTTTGCCAAACAAGATGAAACCTGTTAGGCTCACCTTCCCGGCTCTGTTCTCTCTGTTTCTGTCTCCTCTCTCTGAGGGCTTTTCTCATGTTTCCAGCCTTTTCGTTGTCTTTACTTTCATATTCCTGTTCTTAACTGGGGAAGTAGCCTATTTTTGCAAATACCTTAAATAACAATAATAATAATAATAATCATTATAAAAAGTTGACTACTTATTGAGTATTTATTTTCAGTCAATAATCCATACATATTATACATCCCAGAACACTTAACTGTGCTTATGTAAAACCTACACCTGGACCAAGAAACTGATGTCTGAACAGAACAAAGGAACACTGCATAGTTTAAAATGAAGAAAGGTGTGCATCAGGGCTGTATCCTTTCTGCATATCAATTAAACTTCTATGCTGAGCAAATAATTTGAGAAGTCAGACTTTTTAAAGAAGAATGTGGCATCAGTATGGAAGGGAAACTCATTAACAACCTGTATTTTATAAATGAGGAAGACCTAAAACATTTGCTACAGAAAATCAAAGACTGCTGCCTTCAATATAGATTACATCTCAACATTGGTAAGATACTAGACCAACAGGCAACATTACAACAGATGGAGAAAGATTTAAGTCAATAATTTCATCTTACTTGTACCCTTCGTACCAGGAGTAAGGATATCAAAAAATATATGGCAATAACAAAATTGGCTATCAGGGGCTTCTCCATAGTACTGAAGAGCAAGGAGGTCAGTTTTAAAGGATTTTATATCAATGAAAGGATTTTTCTTTTACTTTTCAAAGAGGAGAGTGAACTGTGGGGGGTAGGTTGGACAGGGAGAAAAGTGCAACAATGAATGAATGGAAATCCAAAGTCTCTGTAAACTTTCATTAAAATTAATTAGAAAACTATAATAAGGAAAAAAAGGTGAGTTGGATCCAAGCTATAATTTTTTCAATTATTTGCTGTGCATCTGAAAGTTGGAGAATGAATAAAGATGACAGACGAAGAATTTATGTCTTTGGATTGTGGTGCTGGAGAAGAGTACTGACTGCCCTATGGATGGTCAAATGAAGAAACAAGTCTACCTTGAAAGAAGAATAGTCAGGCTTCTCCTTAGAGACAAAGATGCTGAAACTTCTTCTCACATATTTTGGTGAGGTTATCAGGAAAACCTCCTTGTCAGGGAGCCACGTCATGCTGGGAAAGATGGAAGATCAGCAAAAGAAAGGAAAATCCTCAACAAGATTGACTGGCATAGTGACTGTTAACAGTGGGCTAGAGCATATCAGAGATGGTAGGTCTCAGCTTTCTCATTGTTACAATTGGCACTTATTGTATCTTTTTTAAAAAATACAAAATCTTTAAAAGTTTTTATTTTCTACTAGTTTATTTACAAAATTCGAATACATTGTTTTCAAGAACAAATTCTTTCAATTTCCCTCACCCCCACCCATCAAATTTTACAACCCTATGATTAATCTCCTTCTCCCCTTGCACATCCTCATCCCTCTGCTTCCAACCTTTCCCGCCTCTCTCGAATTCGTATACTCATTCTACAATAATGGTTTTATACAATAATTATCCTTGTGGGACTGAGTTAGTTCACTCAGCATAATGCTCTCCAGTCCCTCTTCCTGAGGTGGTCATGAAGATTCTCTTGATTTAAGTGTTTTTGGGATTGATGGCAGTGGAAAATGCTGTGAGTACAATTAATAGTAGAATAGAGCTTAGAAAATCATCAACACAGCACCTATGTGATTAAGATAATAACTTTTCTCAAACTTACAAAGACGAGCTAAGTTCTATGCTAAAGGAAGTCTTCCAAAACTCTAGAAAATATGCAAATTACTTTATGAAAATTTATTTTAACTTTACAAACAGAAAAACGAGAACAAATTGAAAAGCCATACATTAATAAAATGAAATCTTAAGGACATATGTTCTTACTTTAAAAAAAATTAAAGAATTTTATTATTTTTTGTGTTACTATCACATTGGATCTAACTGGTCTAGGAGGAGGTTGCCCCTCCTTCTCCAGCACAGCATCTGGTTGATTTGAACTGCATTCCTCTGGGATTGCGGTGCAGTGTCTTGCCACTAGGCAACCAGAGCTCCCCAAAACTAATATTTTACAAATCAATACATATTCTTAACACACAGAGTCTCTTATATTTATTTAACTGTAGAGTTTTTAATTAATTGTTTAATACTCTGAACTCTCATAAATATACTTTATGATCATATAATACATGATTTGCAATATAATGAGTTATTGTTGGTTCATTTATATTGCTATACCATATATACAATATCCTTGGAGGCAAAGATTCTGGGGCTTCGTCTGACATACTTTGGACATGTTGCCAGGAGGGACGGGTCCTTGGAGAGGGACATCATGCTTGGGAGG
>NW_006399888.1:5590591-5600605 GCF_000299155.1 Elephantulus edwardii | reverse complement strand
AGATGAACCAACAATAACTAATTTAATGAATTCCAAATCACATATTATGTGATCATAGAATTTTTATATATACACACACACACACAGAGTTGTTGTTGTTGATTGCTGTCAGGTCAAGCACGACTTGTAGCGACCCTATGAACAAAATACCTGAAGCCTTTCTCTAACTATTGACTTTTCTCAAAGTTCATAGAGTTTCCAGAGGCATGTTGTTTAGGAAGTAAATGCCATTCGTCCATTCAGAGGTATGTTGTTTAGGAAGTAGATGCCACCCCTGCTTCCAAAATATGTATTAATTTTATATATAATGGAAGCAACATCAGTACATGCAAAGACAGAACAAAATGTTTGTATTTTCTGTGTTGTTATTGTTACCACTGAGTTCCCCACTAACTCATAGGAATCTCATTCACAATTCTTGAGGATTTCATAGGCCTTGAGGTCAAGGAATCCATTTATGAAGTGAGAAAGTTGTCTGGGTCCCTACTACTTTCCACTGAGCAACTTGCTTGCTTCTGGGTATAGTTTTAAAAGTGGCTCATGAAGTTTTTTAGCCTTATATTGACTCATTCTTGTCTGTGTATAACTCTACATCCATGTGTCACTTAAAAAGAATTAGGAAAAATACTAAGGAAAAAAAGATATGAGTGGATGCATTTGCCTGAAATCTCAAATAACAGTAGCTTAAACAAGTATGTTCCTAATTTTGTTCTTGTGATTGAATCAATAGGGACGTAAAAACACTTCAAGGAATGTAAAAGCAGTATCAGATAACTAGTTTGAGAGAGAATGAAACAAAGACAGGTCTTTAAACAAAGAAACTTAAAAATAGTTTTGCAGATAAACTTGACAAGAACATTTTTATTATTAATTGTGCAGGATGACCTCTAATTGAAACTATTTTACAATTATCTTCCAATTATGTTGAGACTAGATAAAACGTTATTGTGGTCAAGTTCATGCACCACAAGCTCTGGCAGATTTGAGTCTGAATTTTGTTTTTGTTATTTATTAGCTTTGTGATCTCCAGCTAGGTAAGTTACTCCTTTGTGTCTCAGAGGGAGAATCTTAGTGGTCCAAATGAGTTTGACTGATAATAGAATATTAGTGGTTCAAGTTTCTTCTGAAGTAAACAATCTACATGTGATTAGAAATAAATGATAATCTACATATGAGTAAACCAGTCATTAAACATTCTATGGAGTGCAGCTCTGTTAGGATAAACATGGCCTCACCATGAGTTAAAATTAACTTAATAGAAAATTTTTTTTGTTTAGTTGTCTTCCTCTCCCCCTCCTCCCGTTGTCTCAGATTGTTTCTCTATAAAATGTAAATAATTTACATTCTTCCAGTGTTATGAAAAAAAAAAAAACCCAAACACTCAAGCAGCTTGTAAAGCAAGCCTGAAAAATTAAGTACTTGTTTACTTTAGATAAGTTTTCCTTCATAGCTGGATAATAGCAGATATGCTATTAGGCAATTACTTCATCATCAAATTAGAAAGTAAAGAATAAGCCTCTTATAAAAGTGTGATAATAATTTCATATCTTTAGTTTTTGTAATTTGGTGATTAATGTTTGGGGCCATAATAGCTCCCCATAGAGAAGAAAATATGGTTCTTAAAGTTTTCACCAAAGGATTTCCAAACTGATCTTCACATTTGAATAAGTCAAAGATTGTTTTAAAACCTCAAAATCCAGGTCACCGCTTAGACTAAAGAAATTATAATATCTGAGGGCTGGGATAGAGGCATCAGTAGCTTTGAAGCTCTTTATATGATCCTAATATACAGACAAGTGTGATAAATACTAAGCTAGCCTGCAATATTCTTATCTAACATTTAGCTTTCTTGTTTGTAAAAGGAAAGAAAGAAAGGGTAGAACTATCAAACAGTTGACTTTTAGATTAAATAAAAGTTTATAAAGCAATAATTCTGTTTTAAAATGAGGCTAGGAAGTGACTGAGTTTACTCATGGACTAAATCACTTTTGTATTACATACCAGTTTTCTAATTTCTTTTGAGAAAATTTTAAGTTGCTAAATAGTATACAGCAATGGGCCAACTGAAAAAAATAGTTTCATCCCACAAACTTGGGCAGATTCAGTGGCTATTTTGTGTGATGATTTGTCTTCATTTAGATAAACTTGAATTTCACTTCTTTAAAGATCTATATATGCTGTATTCTCTGCTTAAAATCTTCAAGGAATTGAAGTAATTAGAATAAAAAGATGTCAACACAATGACCATATTCTTGAGTATTGTTTTCTCAGTTGCTCTCTTTTGTTGCTAAGGTTTATCAATGATGAGTGAAAAGTATGCAATGCATTGGCACTCTTTGTAAGAAAATGCCTCATCACCAGCATACAATCTTTTATTGACGTCAATGCTCTGAGACAATTTGTTTGCTGTATGTCTCGCCAAATCGATGACACTACAAGTCTCAGGAATTTATGAAGAAAAATTGTGACCAATAGAAAAAACCACTTCCTGACTTATTAACCATAAATGTCTAGAACTGTAAGGGGGTTTGTATTTGTTTGTTTTTTGTTCTTCTAAGATCTGCCCACATAAAAGGTAGTCAGCAGACATTCTTAATTTTTCTCAAAATGGACATCTATCATTGTTGTTCTCTTAGCTTTATGAATTTCCATGTGCTCTGTCTCATTTTATGACACACAACATAAGCAGGAACGTGGAGACAAGAAAACAGTCAACATAGGACCACTAAGGGGGTCCTCAATTGAGGGTGACGACAACGACTTAGGACATAATATCTTTGAAGAACATTTGACTGAAATCTAAATTTACAGTTTGGTTGAGTTTTTATGTAAGTTTGGTTTGGGGATTTTTTATTTTTGTTTGTCAGTCAAGAATCAGAAACGAAAGTAATTTCTGAAAAATATTTCATCAAATAAATTACTTGTCACCTCAATTATAACAGACTTCTATAATTTCACTTACATAAATGGAAAGAATTTGTGTCCTTTCAGACTTAAAAGAATCTACTTTAAAATATTATACCTATTTCTAACTTTAAAGTGGTTCCAACAATGTATATTCTATGAAGAACATGTTAAATTAAGTTAAGTATCCTCTTGAAAAATATCCTCAAATGTGCGAAAGACAGAGTAGGAAGTGTAGTCCTGATTTTTTTTTAAAATACTTATCAAAGAAATAGAAAAGTTGTGACAAATTTGGGTTAAATGACATAAAAACCCGCCATCAAATGAGTGGCTTTACTGTGCAAGTATTGTGCACAGTTTTGGAGACTAAAGGTTCAAATTATGATCTCAACAATGTTGCTTCCTACCGTGTGTAGACCTCTCTCCGAGATTCTGCTCTCAAATCCTTGGCATTCTTATGCTGCTTACAGATGCATCTGCTTTTGTCTACACATGGTACATTCTTGTGTACGTTATATATGTCTGTTTTTCCTCTTTATAGGACACTACTCAAAAGGGAAGGGAACTCCATTGTGGTATAATCCATAGAGAGATGGCACTTCTTTGGTGGTTCGAATCCATCAGCTGCTTCAAGGGGAAAAGATGGATTATCTCCTCCTGTGTGATTTAAGGGTCAGGAAACCCTGTGGAGGGGCAGCCATGAGTTGATTCTGACACAGCAGCAGTGAGTTTGAGTCAGACGTGTGCTCCTCAAAGGCAAAGATGATTAGGCTTTATCTCACATACTTTACGCATGTTATGTAGAGGGGCATGTCCTTGGAAAAGGATAGTATGCTTGGAAAGTGTTGTATCAGTGAAAGAGTGGGTGACTGTCAATGAGATGGATTGTACTGACACAGTATCTGAAACAATGAGATTAACTATGGTAGAGATCTTTTTAGAGCTTTTTTGTTGTTGTTGTTGTTGTTGTGTACCATTGAATAGGATCTGACTGGAACAGGCAGAGATTGCTCCACCTTCTCCAGCAGAGCATCTGGTGGGTTTGAAACACGCGTCTTCGGGATTATAGTGCAGCTTCTTTCCAGTAGGCCACCAGAGTTCCCTTATGGTAGAGATTTTGATGGCAATTAAGTTTAGGGTTCACCTTACTCTGGTATGAACTGATTTACATACAGTGCAAACTCTTATTACCAAATAGGTTTATATTCACAGATCTTTCTGTTGTTCTATGGCATTGAGTTGGAACATACTCATAGCTGATATTCTGGTGGGTTATCCGAGACAGTAGGTCACATGGAAGGAGATTGTTCATCTTTCTTCTGCAAAGCAGTTAATAGATTTGAACTACAAGCCTTGAGGTTGGCAGAACAAAAATTTTAACTAGTAGATCACCAGAGCGCATAGGTTTAGGATTTAGAATTATAGCATACATGTATGGGAGACACTTACAGCCACTGAGTGGAGGATCAGCTATTATGAGTCAGTTCAAACTCAGTGGTAGACAACAATAACATTCAGCCCATAAATGAGTGCTGGTGACTTAGTGAGTTGTGTTAGGCTGATTCCTTTGACATCAGTGCATGGCATCTACCAATCTCTCTGTAGAAGAAGATGAGAAGCTTCCTCTTGCAAAGATTTACAGACTCTGAAACCCAGTAGAAGTTTGTCATGAGGAATCATCCTTATGGGCTGTGGGAAACTGATTATATCCAGAAGAACACTAGTGCCACAGAAGTTAAGCCCTTGGACGCTAGCTCAAAAGTTGACAGTTGGAACTCACCAACTACTCTGTAGGGGAAAGAGGTAGTAGTTTGCATTTGTAAAGACTTAAGAGCCTTTGAAACCTTGTGCAGCAATTCTACTCTTTCCCATAGGGTTGCTAGATTGCAATCTACTTAGTGACAATGTTGTTTTGTTTCATCGAAGCAGAACCAACCCATAGATGACTTTCTAGTGGGTTTTCAGAGGCAGGAAATCACATAGTTCACAGAGTTTACAGAGGCCTGTTGTTTCAGAAGTGAAAAGCCAAATCTCCATAGTCTTCTTCACCTACGTGTTCTAGTGAAACCTGTCTTCCTTGGATTACCCCTTTGGGATTTGACACTTAGATGACACAGTTTTCACAGAACTCACAAGATATCTCAATACGGCAATGTGACGGACAAGTACTGTACTACAAGTAATTACTACAAGGTAATTAGCTATATGTGGATCAATCCCCCAAAACAACAAACTGACAGATAAATAAGCAATAGTACAGATATCCAAGCTATAAAGTAATTAGCAAAACACAATTGTAATCTTAAGTCTATCCCACTTGAATTTACACATATTTTTAAGAATAAATTTGGAGCATTGAACATCATTGACTGAAGACCAGGTGAGTTGTGGAATGACATGAAGGACATCACATGAAGAGTATAAAAACAAAAGGTCACAACAAAACCAGAGGAGAATGGGAAAACTAAGACGGACTTTGTAAGAGTTCCTGAAAATCGTGCCAGTGGATTGAGAAGCTAAAACAAAAGTAAGGGATGTAGAAGTAAAAGAGCTGAATGGAAGATCTCAAAAGGCAACTCTAGAAGACAAAACAAAGTGTTATAATAGAATGTACAGAGAGCTATATTATAAGAATAAACAGGAAAGAACTTGTCCATCTTTCCTCTAGTTAAAAAGATCTGGAAAACAAATTCAAGACTCAAGCTGCAATATTTACAGATGCTATGGGCAAAATCTTGAATGATCCAGAAAACATCAAAAAGGAACACACAAGAAGCATTGTAGCAAAAAGAAAAGACTTACACTGAAATCTTCAGGATGTGATTAAAAGCTAATGGTAATGAAGGAAGAAGTTCAAGCTGCTTTGAAAGCATTGGCAGAAAAAGAAGGCCCTAGATATCAATACGACACCACTGACTGTTTTAAATGATAGATACGCTTCTAGACGGGAAATACCATTGACATGTTTTAAATAACAGATACACTCCTGGAGATATAAACTCCCTAGTCTATACTAGGAAATTTGAAGGGTTGCTGTCTGGCTGATTGCCTGAAAGAGACCAATGTTTGTTTCTGTTCTTAAGAAAGGTAGTTCAGCAAAATGTGGACATGAACAGTATCATTCATATCACATGCAAGCAAAATACTGCTGAAGATCATTAAAAAACACCAGAACAGCACATAGAAAGAGAACTTCCAGAAGTTCAGCCTAGATTTAGAAGTGGCCATGCACCAGGGACATCATCTCTGATGGCAGATGGATCCTGGCTGAAAGCAAATAATACCAATATAATGTCTATTTGTGCTTTATTTATGCAAGGACATTTGACTGAGCGGATTATAACAAATTCTTAATATGGAAAGGAATGGGAGTCTCAGAGCATTTAGTTGTGCTCATGTGAAACCTACACCTAGAACAAAAAGAGGCTATTGGGCAAACAGAGCAAGGGAACACTGCATTGTTTAAAACTAGGAAAGGCGTGCTTCAGGGCTGTATCCATTCTCCATACCTATTAAATCTGTGTGCTGAGAAAATTATTCAAGATACTGGACTCTGTGAACAAGAATGTGGTATCAGGATCAGAGGAAGACTCATCATTAACCTTCATTATGCAGATGGCAAAACCTTGCTGAAAGTAAGGAAGACTTGAAGTGATTGTTTCAGGACATCAAAGAATACAGTCTTCAGTATGGATTGCCTCTCAACGTGAAGAAAACAAAACTTCTCACCACTGGCTCTATAAGCAACATCATAATAGAGAAAGAAGAAATTGTAATAGTCAACGACTTCATCTTACTTGGATCTACAGTTAACATCACTGGTACCAGCATTTAGAACATTAGGAGACATATTGCACTTGGAAAGTCTGAAGTTAGGGGTCTCTCCAAATTATTTAGGAGTAATAATGTCTATTTGAGGACAGAAGTGTGTCTGATTCAGGCCAAGGTGTTTCTGATCACTTGCTATACATGTGAGAGCTGGATGATAAATAAGAATGACAGAAGAACTGATGCTTTTGAGGGGTGATGGTGGAGAAGCATGCTGAACATCTCATGGATTGCCAAAAGAACAAAAATATACGTCTTGAAGAGGGTACAGCAAGAGTGCTCTTTGGAGGCTAAAATGATGAGGCTTTGCTTCACATATTTAAGGTATGTTTTTAGAAGGGACTATTCCTTGGAGAGGGACAAGGGGCTCTGAAAGGTAGAGGGTCAGCAAAGGAGAGGAAGACCATAGGCCAAATGGATTGACACAGTGACTGCTGCAATGGGCGCTAATGTGTCAGGAAGTGTGAGGGTGACACAGGGTAGGACAGGATTCAGATCTGTTACTCATAGGGCCACTATGGGTCGTACCTCGATGGCCCCTAACAACAACATTAGTGAGCATTATGTGAATGAACATTCTATAGTGTTAGAGGATTAGTCGTTAAAAAGGAATTTCAAATTCTTATGCTGACTAAGGTGTTTCCTTAGATTGGGAGATATCTTTTAAAATTCATCAATGTTAGCAGAATTTCCCCACCACATTGATATTAGCTTCAACTTCCAGATGGAGAGGATATTGCAAATAGGTTGTGGCTTCTGAAGTTTGAATGAATATAAATATGTTTAAGAATGCCACCCTCCCCCATCCTCAAAACACTTCCCTCGTAAAATCTGCAACAATTTTATTATTGCAATGTCTCTTTTGAAAGTAATATTTGGCCATCTTTAGAAAAAAATAATTTTCCATCCTTCTGGGACAACAATTATATAGAAATCCTACAGGAAATGGAGTCAGGCATGCTGGGAACTATGGAGCTGGGCTGCATGGTCAGCATAAACTCCCTCAGCAAAGAGAGACTCTGAACAATCTGCTTTCCTACTTAGAATCCCGCGTGCTCTTACTTTTTTTGGTGAAGGACACTGTCAGACCAGGTTATCCTTCACGCCCTCATCGCATGGCGTAGTGCACAGTCACAGTGGGGCTCGTTTTTCAGACAACGTGGGACAATGTTCAAGACCCAACACATAATCAGCACTGACGCTGGCTCTCTGGCCCGCAGAGTGGAAATATTCACTTTGAAAAGGCATATCATAAACTCCAGTATGAGAATCACATTAAAGCGCTCTCCTATAAAACACCACCTCTGCCCCCGAAGCTGACATTTGACTTGGAGTGCCTGGAAATGAGAAATTCTTTTCTGCAATCCAATGTGGGCTCCAGAAATCGATCTGAGGAGAACTGTTGCACCTTTTCATGGGTGGATAGCGTTTCAGAATTTACTGTCACCTGCGAAGCTTGAAAGGAATACGATATTATCTGCCCTATAACGTGTCTCTTCCTTCTAAAAGGGTTGACTATTGTACTCACCGCTCACTTTCAGATGTGGTAGAGCTAATCAAACCAGGCACGTCTCATTATTAATTCATTGCTATCAATAATGGCTCTTTTCCTCCATTGCTTTGAGTATATTTCAACTTGGATCTTTGATTTTTAACCTGTTCTCATTGTTTACTAAGGAGTTCTGGTGGCCTTGAAGGTAAGGAATTGTACTAGCAACCCACAGGCAGGTGCTTCTAATCCACCACCTGTTCCACAGAAGAAAGATGGGCAATCTCCTGTGTGATTTACAGCCTCTGAAAAGCTCCAGAGGGTTACCTCTGAGTGGATTCTAACATGATGGCAATGAGAGAGAGAGATTGTTTACTAGCTAGTACTCAATTTCTGTGATACTGTTGATATTAGGTGCTGTCAATTTGAGTATGACTTGCAGTGATCATATGAAAAGCCAGCCTGAGTGCTGCCGTATCCTGTGCCATCCTCACCATCTTTGAAACACTCAAGCCCATCGCTGAAGTTACATGTCAACCCATCTAATTGTGGGTCTTCCTCTCCTTCGCTGACCTCCCATCTTTCCAAGTATGATGAATATTCTCCAATGAATAGCATCACCTAGCTACATGTCTCAAGTACAAAAGACAATACTTTGCCACCTTTGCCTCCAGGAAGCACTCTGGCTGTACCCTTTCCATGATGTGTTTGTTTGTTCTCTTGGCAGAGTTCATGTGATAGTCAATATTCTTCTCTAGCATCATAATTCAAAGGCATTAATTCTTCTGTTTTCCTGATTCATTGTCCAACTCTCGGTGCATAGTAGGTGGCTGAGAAGATCATGGCCTGAATTTGGTGCACCTTAGTCTCTAGACTGACACTGTTGCTTTTCAGAACTCTGGAGAGGCCCCTGACAGCAGACTTGCCCAATGCAATACAGTTTCTGATTTCCTGAATGCTGATACCCAGGGTGCTGGTTGTAGAATTAATTAAATAATGAAGAACTGTTTTTAGCCTATGTGTCCTGAAGCAAATCATATGCTTAAACTTTAGTTATAATTGAAGACCTGCAGTAACGTAGCTATATCATAGAAACATGCAAACAAAAGTAATGTAAAAGATTGAAAGATAGTGTTGCTTGCTCCAAAACTGCCCTTTATCAGCTCTCTTCTCTGCATCATTTCTTCATCACTGTTTTTCATGTTAGGGTATTTCTAGAACCAATTTCATCAATTTGACTGATTTGGCTAAGGTATTTCTAAAACTAGTTGCCTTTATTTGACAAATTCCTGGATATTGGAGACTAACTGTGCTCTTAAATGTTCCAAAAGTGTGCGTCCTTATCCCATGCTCCTGTATTAGTCAGGGTTTTGCTTTGTTTTGCTTTCTTTTTAATAATATACCTTTTGGTGGACCCAAAACCCAACTATTCAGTGAGCAGTGAAGCCCTTTATGTTCTTTGCACTTTGCATGAGCCGGAAGTATCCTTCGCTTTTGGCAAAGGGTCTGTTGAATGGTTCTTGAATAAATTAGGGTTTTGAACAATAGGCTGTTCTTTGTGCATAACTTGACTTTTTTTTAAGCATGATTTCTGCCTTCAGGAATTATTTAGCAGTCCTTTCCCCTAGGAAAAAAGATATCTCTATGTGATGTTCTCTTATATTCAGCATGATGGAAGCAGGCTTCTGCTATGGCCAGATCTTTTTTAGCTTACTGTTGAATAGGATTTTTTTTAATGCTAGGGATGCATCCTATCTCCATACCTTTTCAACTTATATGCAGAACAGATTATC
>NW_006399888.1:5589320-5590491 GCF_000299155.1 Elephantulus edwardii | reverse complement strand
AAGCTGGAGATAGAATGATTGAATTTTGTACAATCAATGACTTATTCATTGCAAATACATTTCTTAAGAGACATAAACACAGGTTATACACATGGATTTCACCTGATGGTATGCATAGGAATCAGATTGATTACATCTGCAGAAAGAACCGCTGGAAAAGTTCAGTATCAGCTGCGAAAACTAGGCCAGGAGTTGATTGTGGAGCAGGTCACCAACTACTCATATGCAAGTTCAAGTTGAAGCTGAGGAAAATGAAATCGAATCCATGGGAATCAAAATATGACTTTGAGTCATATTTTGAATTTCTGAATTTCAGAACCATCTCAGCAACAGGTTTGAGGCCTTGAACACTAATGAGCGAAGACCAGATGAGCTGTGGGAGGATATCAAGGTTATCATCCAGGAAGAGTGCAAGCAGTCATTGCAAAGACAGAAGAGGAAGAGAAGACAAAATGGATGTCAGGAGAAACTCTGAATATTGAACTGGAGTGCAGAGAAGCCAAAGCAGAGGGAAGAATTCAAGATACTAAAGAGCTGAACAGTGCAGGATGACAAAGTAAAATATTACAATGAAATGTGCAAGGAGCTAGAGTCAGAAAATCAAAAGGGCCGAACTCGCTTAGCATTTATTAAGCTCAAGGAACTGAAGAACAAATTCAAACCTCGAGTTGCTATAATCAAGGATGCTTTAGGCATAATATTAAATGACCCAGGAAGTATTAAAAGAAGATGGAAAGAATATACGGTGTCACTGCATCGACAGGAATTGGCAGACACAGAAGAATTTAATGAAACAACATATGAGCAAGAGACTATGGTGATGAAGGAACCATCCACTGAGTTTAATTCCATCACAAGAGACACTAGTTTTAAACATGGGGAAGGCTGGAAAGCCACAGGCTAACTTTACAAAGCAGGTGCTCCCTGGAGAACAAGGCGAGCTGCCCACGGTAGCAGATATTCCTTCGTGCTCCACATTTGCAACTCCACCTCTAAGAAAAGCAGAACTGCTTTGAAGGAAATAGCAAAAAGTAAGGCCCCAGGAATAGGTGGTATACCAATTGATATATTTTAGCTAACAGATGCTGCCCTGGACGTGCTCACCAAGTTGTGTCAAGAAATCTGGAGAACAACCACTTGGCCAACTGACTGGAAGAGATCTATATTTGTT
>NW_006399888.1:5578015-5584988 GCF_000299155.1 Elephantulus edwardii | reverse complement strand
GTTGTGAGGAGAGACCGGTCCTTGGAGAAGGACATCATGCTTGGGAGGGTGGAGGGACAGCGCAGGAGAGAAAGGCCCTCTATGAGGTGGATTGATTCAGTGACTGGAATAATCGGGATGGGAGTGTTTGAGACAGTGTGATTGGCACAGGACAGAGCAGAGTTTAGGGCTGTTGTCCATAGGGTCACTATGAGTCGCAAGCGACTCGACGGCACATAACGACAACAACAACAATGCCTTGTGTGCAAGGACTATCATAGCATCCCCTATAGGTATGTGACTGACAAATAAAACGACGTAGGCAGTAGTTGCTAATCATGGTCCAAGGATTTGGGTCAACCTATGCAGGGAGATAGGGATAAGGCTAATCCATGGAAACCACTCTCAGATGTTTTCCTTCAAGGAATTGCTTCAGCAATCTCTGCATTTATACTTCCCAGGCCCCAAATTGCTGAGTAAATACGGTTTATCTAACTATCAGATTTTGTTGTTGTTTTTGTCATCATGTGCCAAACCAGCCCACAACTGATCCTCTAGTGAATTTTCAGAGGCTATAAATCACATGAGAAGAAGTTGCCCATCTTTCTCCCTTCGATCGGATGGTGACTTTGAATAACTTGCCTTTGTGAACACTTTTAGCTACCAGATCATCGGAGCTCCCTTATTTAGATGTATCAATACTGTGCTATCTGGCATGGATCAATCTATGGGTACATGCAGTAAACAAAAACCTAACCAAATCATCAGATGCTGTTACTGGATCACTCATGTTCACAATGACTGTGTGTTGTAGACAACAGCTCCACAGAGTTTTCAAGGACATGCCTTTTGAAAGAAGTTTGGCAAGTCTTCCTTTGGAAGTGCTCCTGAGTGAGTTTGAACTATGAATATTTCAGTTAGTTGATTACCATGGTGTAGACACGAAGACCTTTGTAGGCACAGGTTTCTGGTTTGACTTCCTAGCTAGAGAGGTGTGTTCAGACATTTGAGGTCATAAAGCACAAAGAAGAGTCAAGGAGGAACCAAACCTGCAAGTGCATTATCCTTTCACAGCACCTATACAGAGTGTTTAACAATTTTGTTCCCTTACGGGGCTCCTAGTTCAGGTAACATAATACTGTAAATTGTTACAAACAAAAAAAGGGGCAACAGAATCTAAATAATATTATGCAGTAAAAAATTCACATAAGCATGTATCTTATGTGAAAAACATTTTTTTTTATAAATTCTACTTAATTATTAAGGGAAGAAGAATTTAAATAACCTTTCTAAATTCCCACAGTTTTGCTTCCAAAGTGCTCATCATACTGGACCGCTCACTATGTTTGTACAGACCAAATTGACATTGGACAACATCTTCTCAAAACGATGTGGATCATACTTCAACCCTCATCAGTGACGGCTTTTGAAACCGGCAGAAATCTGAGACAAAATGACAAAAGTGGGCTATTTTATTATTTCGCTTGAAAGATGACCTCATTCCTTCACGTTTATGTGTGCTGAAATGGTCCTTGTGCTCTGAGCTGTCATCCAAGATCAGCTGCACCAATTAAGGGAATCGCTCTTCCCAGCTTGATAGGCAGAAGTGCTGGGGAAGTTTAGAATGAGCCCTTGGGGAAGAGCTCATATGTACAAATGAAATTATGATAATATCAGCAGAGACGATACCTGTTGAGGGTTGTTTTGGTTGGTTTTTTTTTTTTTTTCTGTGGTCCTCCTAGAGAAAAAGAAACCTTAGGGGAACTGAACACCTGGTGGAATGGCTTGCTCAAATTCATTTAGTAAAGTTTTTTTTCATTCCTGTAGGGGAATTAGCAGTGCTAAAGGTTTTAAAGAATTTAGATGAAAAGCCATCTGTTCCCTGAGCTTTGTTCAATCTTAACTTAAGGACGGCTTTGGAGATTTCCTATTCCCTAATTAATTCCTCTAGATGAGCTCGTGGGGTTGGCTCAATTTATTTTGTGAAAGATGGGGAAGAAATGCCTCCATCAATTAGTCCTTTGTTATATTGTGACTGAGCTGGAAAGAACTTTTTTGCCAAATGGATCAAGGAGCTGAGAGATGCCTGTGTTTGCAGTGGCCAGGTGTCCTTGGTCATCAGACTTGACTTTGATGTCACTATAGGTCTCTGGGCCTTTCAGATAATTGATGAGAAAGCCCTGGACCTTGCAGAAATCCAAGGAAGAGTTTGTTTGAAGCACAAAGATAGGGAGACTAAAGCATTGAACAGGAATCATGTTTTAAAGATCTTAATTATTCTCTTTGGATTACATAAACATGTCTTTTAGTTGAAGGACTCAGAGATATTGCTTCCAAGACCAGGCTTGCTGTGTAGTCAAAAGCTAGGGGCCAGTTATAGGGACGAGGGAAGGAGGAAGGGAATAAGGAAGGGGGGAGGGGAGAGAGAGAAAATGAATCAAGGAAAGAAATAGAGAGAAAGATAATAAAGGCAAGATAAGATAATATCCTCTCCAATAATGAGACCATGGGTATAAATGATAAGCATTCAGCAACTAAGCATTCAGCAACTAACTGAGAGGTTGGTGGTTCCAATCCACGCAGAGGTGATTGGGATGAAGTGCTTGGTGATCTGCTTTCAAAGGTCACATCCACTGAAGACAGAAGACAAAGTAAAGCACAGTCCTACTCTGACACACGTGGGTTTACCATGTGGCAGAACAAACTCAATGGGAACTAGATGTTAGCTTCTCACCTTGGCCAAATATGATGATATAGAAAAGTAAAATGCTACATTTCAAATTTAGTCTTCTCTCAGATTGTTGTTGTTGTGTACCGTTGAGTCAGAACTGATGCATAGCTGACCCTCTAGTGAGTTCTCAGAGGCAGTTAATCACACAGGCAGAGACTGCCCATTTTTCTTTCATGGAGTAGCTAGTGGATTTGAACTGCTTGCCTTTGGAATTGCAGTGAAGCTTCTTACCACTAAGCCACCAGAGCTCCCATCTCTCAGATGAGGAAAAACAAAAAAAGCTCAGTCTAAATCCAAACCCCAAAATAACAGTTGTTGTTGTTATGTGCCGTCGAGTCGCTTGCGACTCATAGTGACCCTATGTACAATAGCCCTAAACTCTGCTCTGTCCTGTGCCAATCGCACTGTCTCAGACACTCCCATCCCGATTATTCCAGTCACTGAATCAATCCACCTCATAGAGGGTCTTCCTCTCCTGCGCTGTCCCTCCACCCTCCCAAGCATGATGTCCCTCTTCAAGGACCGGTCCCTCCTTACAACATGTCCAAAGTATGTTAGACAAAGCCTCAGAATCCTTACCTCCAAGGAGCAGCCTGTTTCAACCCTCTCTAGGATGATTCTGTTTTCCCAGCAGTCCATAGTACCCTCAATACTCTTCTCTAGCACCACAACTCAAAGGCATCAATTCTCCTTCTACACTCCTGAGTCATTGTCCAAAGCTCTGATGTATAACAAGTGATTGCAAAGACCATGGCCTGTATCAGACGCACCTTAGTCTCCAGAGAGACACCACAGTTGGTGCAAGAATTTCTACTTGATGTGAGATGCAAATGTTTTTAGACTCTTAATGTTACTGACTATTGGTTTTGAGTGGTCCAGTCTAAGACCATTTTGAAAAATAAACAAAAAATACGCTAAAAGCAATGGTTTTCAAGGAAAAGAATGATCTAGTAACATTCTTTTTAGAATATAGCTAGTGAATTTTCATCTTGCAATGACCCTGTTTGCAAAGTGTCTCTGTGATTTTACATCAAGAGATATGTCTGGTTGACTTTGGTCTTAGGGTACTGTGCATTGTGTATTGAGGTTTAGGGAAGCAGGGAGTAAGGAGGATATAATGTATGGTAAGAGAGTGTGAGGTGATGGGAAATCTCAGTCCTGCCTTACTGGATGTTAGGAAAGAAAAGGGGAGTTAAAAAAAGGGACAACTTATCACTTTTGTGTAGAATGCTTAAGATTTCAAGGCTCAGTCTCTACAAGGTCTGACTTTTTGTTTTGTTTTTTGTTTTTTTCAATTGGCAAGGGAAAGTTGCATTTGTCTAATTTTTTGCTCAAGATTTTGGTAAGATATTGCCTCTCAGAATATCCTCAAAATGCCTTTTGGTTAACCAACAACATCATCTGATAATGTGTACATAAGTGAGTGGTGTCTAGAATTTTTCACTTACCCTTTTGTGTAGCTAAGTCAAAAGTTGTTACTGATGACATCTAGAAAGGAGAGATGCCATGATGGCTAAGAGATTCTGGGTTAACTGCTTGATGGTGGGTGAGTGTGTATCATGGAAAGACATCTGGGGGCCATAAAGTGACAGCAAGAGAATAGGGGGTTCCAGTGAGGTTAGAAAGAACATCTCCCCTTTACTAAGTTCAGAGGGAGCAAACTACAGGATAATAAGTAGTGATTAATAGTCAGTGGTGTTAGCCAGGCCCATAATAAGAAGATAAATATCCTAAAGAGGAGGAAATATATGATTTCTATCAATTGTTGCAGTCAGAAATCTATCAAACATGTAACCAAGATGCATTAATAATAATGAGTGACTGGAATGCAAAAGTTGGGAACCAGAAAGAAGGATCAGTAGTTGAAAAATACGAACTTTTTGACAGAAATGAGGCTGGGGATAGAATTTACAATTAAGGATTTATTCATAGCAAATACCTTTTATAAGAAACATAAACACAAGTTATACACATGGGATGCACAGGAATCACATTGATTACATCTGTGGAAAGAACCATTGGAGAAGTTCAATATCAACAGTAAAAACTATGTCAGGTGCTGGTTGTGGAACAGACCATCAACTGCTCATATTCAAGTTCAAATTAAAACTTAAAGAAGGTTAAATCATATCCACAAGAATAAAAATTTGATCTTGAGTCTATCTCCCATGAATTTAAAAACCAACTCAGGAATAGGTTTGAGGCCTTGAACACAAATGAAAGAAGACCAGATAAGCTGTGGGAAGGTATCAAGAATATCATCCATGAAGAATGCAAAAAAATCATTACTAAGAAGAAAGAAGAAAAAACCAAAATGGATGCCACACTCTGAATATTGCACTAGAGAGCTGAGAAGCCAAAGCAAAGCGAAGAAATCAAGAAGTTAAGGAGCTGAATAGAATTCAAAGGGCTGCTTGGAAAGACATGGTAAAATATTATAATGAAATGTGTAAGGAGCTGGAGTCAGAAAATCAAAAGGGCTGAACCCGCTCAGCATTTCTTAAGCTGAAAGAACTAAAGAATAAATTCAAGCCATGAGTTGCAATGCTTAAGGATGCTTTGGGCATAATATTGAATGATTCAAGAAGCATTAAAAGAAGATGGAAGGATTATACAGAGTCCTGATACTAAAAAGAATTGGCTGACACAGAAGAATTTAAAAAAAAACAACATATAATCAAGAGGCAATGGTGATGAACGAGGAAGTTCAGGCTGCTCTGAAGGACTTGGTAAAAAACAAAGCCCCAGGAATTTATGGAATGCCAGTTGTTGTATTTCAGCAAACAGATGCTGCCCTACATGTGCTCACCAAGTTGTGCCAAGGAATCTGGAGGACAACTACTTGGCCAATTGACTGGAAGAGATCCATATTTATTCCCATTCCAAGAAAAGGTGACCCGACAGAGTGGAAATTATCGAACAATATCACTAATATCATACACTTGCAAAATCCTGCTGGAGATTATCCATAAAAGACTTGAACAGTACATTGACAGCGAACTATCAGAAATACAAGCTGGGTTTAGAATGTGTCTTGGCACCAGGGATATTATTGCCAATGTCAGATGGATCTTGGCAGAAAGCAGAGAGCACCAGAAGAATGTCTATCTGTGTTTTATTGGCTATGCAAAGGCATTTGCCTGTGTGGATCACAACAAATTGTGATTAACCTTGTAGAAAGAAGGAATCTCAGAACACTTGATTGTGCTTATGTGAAACCTTTACTTGGACCAAGAAGCAGTCCTCAGAAAGAACAAGGAAACACTGCATGGTTCAAATCAGGAAAGGAGTGCATCAGGGATGCATTCTGTCCCCATACCTTTTCAATCTGTATACAGAACAGATCATTTGGGAAGCAGGGCTTTATGAGGAGGAGTGTGGCATCAAGATTGGAGGAAGATTCATTCACAACCTAAAATATGCAGATGACACAACCTTGCTTGCTGAAATTGAAGAAGATCTGAAGCACTTGCTGCAAAATGTCAAGGACTGTAGTCTTCAATATGGATTGAAACTCAACATCAAGAAGACAAAGATTCTCATCACTGGGCCAATTGGCAGCACCATTCGATGGAGAAGAGATTGAGGTTGTTAGCAATTACAGCTTGCTCGGATTCACAATCAACACTCTTAACACCAGCAGTCAGGAAATCAAAGGATGAATTGCATTGGGGAATATCTGCTGTTATGGACCTCTCCAGAGTGCTGAAGAGCAATGATGTCAGTCTAGATACAAAGGTGTGCCTAATCTAGGCCATGATTTTCTCAATTACTTGTTATGCTTCAATGACTAGGGATGACAGAGGAAGAATAGATGCCAATTGTGGTGCTGGAGAAGAGTCTTGAACATACCATGGACTGCCAAGAAAACAAATAGGTCTGTCTTGGAGAGGGTAAAATCAAGTCTCTCTTTGGAGGCTAGGATTTGGAAGCTCTGCCTCACTTACTTTGGGCATGTGGCCAGGAGAAATTGGTCCTTGGAGAAGGATATCATGCTCGGAAGGGTGGACGGACGGCACGGGAGAGGCAGACCCTGAATGAGATGGATTGATAAAGTAATTGGGGAAATGGGAGTTGGGGTGTTGGAATTAGTGAGATTGGCTCAGGACAGGGAAGGGTTCAGAACTGCTGTTCATAGGGTCGTTATACATCGCAGATGACTCAATGGTACATAAAATAATAAGATACATGACAGGTTTGGTGGCACCCACTTCTTAAATAACATGCCCCTGGAAACTCCATGAACTTTGATAAATGCTGAGA
>NW_006399888.1:5570377-5573960 GCF_000299155.1 Elephantulus edwardii | reverse complement strand
ATACGAAATTGGAGATTGTGTTTTCCATCTCGTTGAAGAATGGGGTTGGTATTTGTATTGGGATTGCATTAAATGTGTAAATTGCTTTTGGTAGTATTGCAATTTTCACAACATTGAGTCTTCCTATCCATGAGCAAGGGGGTTGTACATAAAATTTCTATGACTAGAAGTCAACCTGACAACCTAACAACAACAACAATTAAGTTTTAAAAACCTGGATTGTATTTATTAATTCTTCCAGTCACTGTTGATATGAAATGTTTGATTCTTGGATCTTATGTTACTAAACAATATGGATAACTTTTTACAGCTCTAGCAAGGCCCATGAATCAAACATAGCTGATACAATAGACCTTCTGGGAAAGTGTTCATTGAGGAAATTCACAATCCTAGGAGTAGCAGGTGTAAGGAACCCTGGTGCCTTCATTATCTTCTAGGGCAACACCCCATGCTTTGGAAGGACCTGACTCCTGACATTATGTGAAGGATTTTGACCTTTGGATCGGAAGCTATGAAACAACATGTTTAGGGGAGTACCAGCCTGCCTCTGGTGTGATCACATACTATGACAGCAAAAATGAAGTGGCAGAATCTGAGCTATGGCTGTCTCCTGCCAGCTCACTGTTTGTGACTTGGCCTGGAGCCCCAAGCCCCTGGCTTGTCAGAAACAGGGATCTGGATTCCAAGACTTGTGATTGCCACTGGATTACATGACAAACTCGAGCGGGATTAGTCACATAGATGTTCTTGGTTAGTGAAGCTTGGGCAGCTCCCTGGAAAGACTGAGAATGGGGAGGGATTGAGGGCCAATTCTTGCTGTTAATCAGCACTGATTGGAGCAGGAAAATTCTCTTCTTGGAGACCAGACTGTTGGAGAAGTTAACCCTAGCTTTCAATTGTTGGGAAGAATAGGTGAAATAATGAATTTAAAGCTCTTGGATCAGTTCTTCACAGATAATAATTTGGATTTTTAAATTAACACTGTTCTGCCCAGGGCTCTCACTGCTCTGCTGATCAGTTTCGATGACCACACAGAACTCACTGACCATACCCATTACTATGGGGCTTATTAGAGAATTTAACAGGTTAAAATTCAGCTTGAAAAGTGATACAGTTTTTAGGACAGAACAGCTTCTCAGGCATGCCCCCAGGTCCTTTGACCTTCAACCACTAGGCCTTAGGCAAGTGTAACAAAGATTTCTTTGTCTTGTCAGTTATGGCATCTTCCCCACCCACCACCTTTACACAAGATTGGGTGAAAACACTTGCCCTTCCCCCATTCACCTCTGGCTTTAGCTTCAATTGACATCAAGCCCTGACCCACTCTGCGCTGGCTGTCCACTGCTGCTGCCTCATCTAGATCTCTGTCTGCCTCCTCTTGGAGCAGGAATCTCCAACCCTGATGGATGTGGGTTGTTTTCTCTGCATTGTCTTTCTTTCTGATAGTGAGATTCCAACATTCTGTTCCTGCACCAGCTCAATTAAATCCTGTCAGAATGTTAAAACTATTCTCCTCGTTAGTACGCTAAATACTGTATATGCAGGTACCTATTCAAAAGGTCCTCCTCACTTTGATCAAGACTGTGTCCTCTGCATAATGAAAACTTTGATGAGATTTCCTCCAATTCTGATGGCACACTCTTCTTTATAAAGTCCAACTTCCCTAATAATTTACTTGTTTTTAATGTAATATCAAGTCACCTGCGATTCATAACGACCCTATGTACAGTCTGAAAGGTGCCCTGTCCTGGCCAGGGACAAATCTACCTCCATTTCTCCAGTTACTGTATCAGTCCATCTCATCTGGGGTCTTCCTCTCCTGTGGTGTCCCTCCACCCTTCCGAGAATGATATCCTTTTTCAAGGACCAATCCCTGATGGTCCTGTGTCCAAAGTATGTGAGACAGAACTTCAAAATCCTTACCTCCAGGGAGAAATTTCATTTCATCCTCTCCATGACAGACCTATTTGTTTTCTTGGCATTCCGTGGTATGTTTAAGACTCAGAACCAGCACCACAACTCAAGGGCATCAATTCTTCTGCCATCCTTAGTCATTGTCCAGCTCTCTGGTGCATTATCAAGTAATAGCAAAGACCATGGCCTGAATCAGCCGCACCTTAGTCTCTAGGCTGACATCATTGCTTCTCTGGAGAGATTCCTGACAGCATATTTTCCCAATGCAATTCATTTTTTGATTTCTTGATTGCTGATGCTGAGAGTATTGATTGTGGAACCAAGCAAGCTGTTAACAACCTCAATCTCTTCTCCATCTACCATGATGCTGTCAATTATCCCAATGATGAGAATCTTTGTCTTTTGATGTTGAGCTTTAATCCATGTTGAAGACTACAGACTTTGACCTTTTGCCGCAAGCACTTTAGGTCCTCCACAGTTTCGGCAAGCAGGGTTGTGTCTTCTGAATAATGTAGGTTGTTGATGAGTCTTTCCTCAATCCTGTTGTCACATTCCTCATAAAGCTCAGCCTCCTTCCCAAATGATCTGTTTTGCACACAGATCGTAAAGATAAGGAGGCAGTATGTATTCCTGACACACTTCTTTTCTGATTTTGAACTATGCAGTTATTTCCTTGCTCGGTTCTGAGGACTGCTTCCTGGTCCAAGTGTAGGTTTCACATAAGGACAATCAAATGTTCTGGGGTTCCCATTCTCCTCAAGGGTAGCCCCTGTTTGTTGTGATCTACACAATCAAATAAATCCCTTTGCACAGTCAATGAAACACAGATCGACATTCTTCTGGTATATCTAATAATTTGTTTAGCATAGAGATTGGATAGGAATGAAGAGACTGTACAGTCCCGATGCACATTTCTCCTAATTTTAAACCATGTGCTATGATTGAATATACCATGGACCACTAGGAGAATGAACAAGTTCATCTTGGAGAGGATGAAACCAGGCTGTTACTTGGAGGCAGGGATTCTGAAACTTCATCTGACATACTTTGGACATGTTGCAAGGAGGGACCAATCCTTGGAGAGGGACATCATGCTTGGGTGGGTGGAGGGACAGTACAAGAAAGAAAGACCCTCAATGAGATGGATTGATTTAGTAACTGGGGTAATAGGGGTAAGTGTGACAGAGATAGGAAGACTGGCACAGGATAGAGCAGGATTTAGGGCTGTCGTACATAGGGTCACTATGAATTGCAGGCGACTCAATAGCACCTAACAACAACAACAACTGTTCCCTTGCTCTGCTTGAACAATAGCTTCTTGGTCTAGGTATAAATTTTGTATTAGCATAATTAAACGTTCTAGAGTTTCCATTCTTCTCAAGGTTGACCATAGTTTGCTATGATCCACACAACCAAAGGTTTTTACACAATGAGTAAAACACAAATACACATTCTCCTGCTATTCTCTACTTTCAGCCAAGATCTATCTGACATAAGAAATAATATTCCTGTTGCCACATTCTCTTCTAACCCCTTGAATTTCTGACAGTTGTCTGTCAATGTACTATTCTCATCATTTTTAGATGATCTTTAAAAATATTTTGCTTGCATGTGATATTAATGCTATTGTTCAATAATTTCCACATCCTGTTTTATCCCCTTTCTTGGC
>NW_006399888.1:5566824-5570277 GCF_000299155.1 Elephantulus edwardii | reverse complement strand
AAAAAAAACAACATATAATCAAGAGGCAATGGTGATGAACGAGGAAGTTCAGGCTGCTCTGAAGGACTTGGTAAAAAACAAAGCCCCAGGAATTTATGGAATGCCAGTTGTTGTATTTCAGCAAACAGATGCTGCCCTACATGTGCTCACCAAGTTGTGCCAAGGAATCTGGAGGACAACTACTTGGCCAATTGACTGGAAGAGATCCATATTTATTCCCATTCCAAGAAAAGGTGACCCGACAGAGTGGAAATTATCGAACAATATCACTAATATCATACACTTGCAAAATCCTGCTGGAGATTATCCAGAAAAGACTTGAACAGTACATTGACAGCGAACTATCAGAAATACAAGCTGGGTTTAGAATGTGTCTTGGCACCAGGGATATTATTGCCAATGTCAGATGGATCTTGGCAGAAAGCAGAGAGCACCAGAAGAATGTCTATCTGTGTTTTATTGGCTATGCAAAGGCATTTGCCTGTGTGGATCACAACAAATTGTGATTAACCTTGTAGAAAGAAGGAATCTCAGAACACTTGATTGTGCTTATGTGAAACCTTTACTTGGACCAAGAAGCAGTCCTCAGAAAGAACAAGGAAACACTGCATGGTTCAAATCAGGAAAGGAGTGCATCAGGGATGCATTCTGTCCCCATACCTTTTCAATCTGTATACAGAACAGATCATTTGGGAAGCAGGGCTTTATGAGGAGGAGTGTGGCATCAAGATTGGAGGAAGATTCATTCACAACCTAAAATATGCAGATGACACAACCTTGCTTGCTGAAATTGAAGAAGATCTGAAGCACTTGCTGCAAAATGTCAAGGACTGTAGTCTTCAATATGGATTGAAACTCAACATCAAGAAGACAAAGATTCTCATCACTGGGCCAATTGGCAGCACCATTCGATGGAGAAGAGATTGAGGTTGTTAGCAATTACAGCTTGCTCGGATTCACAATCAACACTCTTAACACCAGCAGTCAGGAAATCAAAGGATGAATTGCATTGGGGAATATCTGCTGTTATGGACCTCTCCAGAGTGCTGAAGAGCAATGATGTCAGTCTAGATACAAAGGTGTGCCTAATCTAGGCCATGATTTTCTCAATTACTTGTTATGCTTCAATGACTAGGGATGACAGAGGAAGAATAGATGCCAATTGTGGTGCTGGAGAAGAGTCTTGAACATACCATGGACTGCCAAGAAAACAAATAGGTCTGTCTTGGAGAGGGTAAAATCAAGTCTCTCTTTGGAGGCTAGGATTTGGAAGCTCTGCCTCACTTACTTTGGGCATGTGGCCAGGAGAAATTGGTCCTTGGAGAAGGATATCATGCTCGGAAGGGTGGACGGACGGCACGGGAGAGGCAGACCCTGAATGAGATGGATTGATAAAGTAATTGGGGAAATGGGAGTTGGGGTGTTGGAATTAGTGAGATTGGCTCAGGACAGGGAAGGGTTCAGAACTGCTGTTCATAGGGTCGTTATACATCGCAGATGACTCAATGGTACATAAAATAATAAGATACATGACAGGTTTGGTGGCACCCACTTCTTAAATAACATGCCCCTGGAAACTCCATGAACTTTGATAAATGCTGAGAGCTGTAGAGGAGCTTCAGGCCTTCTTTTCATAAGGTCACTATGAGTTATGCTCAACTTGAAGGTAATCAACAACAACAATAATTGACACTGCAGACACATAATACTCAGCATCACAAGACACACACACACACACACACACACACACACACACACACACGCGCGCGCGCGCATGCGCATAGTTCCTTCTCTTTTTCCACTCTGAGAACAACTGAGCTTCTTTTGCAGAAAGGAGAGTTGGAAGAGGTAGAATACTGAAAAGCAGAACATATGAAAGGTGAGGAAGATACTCTTTTATGTTAGTTTTAAGCAAACATTTGAGAAGAATTTGGCCAATTTTAAGGATAAAAAAATGTGAAATGCCACATTCTCTTTGCTATTCAATGCCATAGCATCATTTCAAATATTGATATGAGAAATAAAATCTCTTTAGAAGAGGGTTTGTGACAACTGGTCTCTCTCTCACTGTTATTGATTTGGAAACGACTCCTAGCTGACTCTCTAGCAGATTTTTAGAGGCTGTAAATGACACTGGAGGAGAGTGCATCTCTTGCTCCCTGAAATCAGCTGTTGGTGGATTTGAGCCACTTGCCTTTCGGTTTGGGTTGGAAGTGAGACTCCTTACCAAAAGTCACCAGCCCTCTCTTTATTAATGGAAGCAAGAATAAGCTTTAAATTTTTGTTGGAAAACTCTTGCTTGTCATCTTATCCTTTGACAATGAAATGCAGATAGTTAGGCCATCATTTATATAGCATCATTGAAGCAACCACCATGGACATTGTGAGAGTGACATGGGATCTGGCAAGGTGTTAATTGGTTGTACATAAAATTTCTTTTTTTTTTTTTTAATGCTACATAAGAACTTTATTGTAGCTCTTTCACCAAGGACCCGCCAACATGGGCCACGTTCGCACCAAAACCGTGAAGAAGGCGGCCCGGGTCGTCATTGAGAAATACTACACGCGCCTGGGTAATGACTTCCACACGAACAAGCGCGTGTGCGAGGAGATCGCCATTATTCCCAGCAAGAAGCTCCGGAACAAGATAGCAGACTATGTCACACATCTGATGAAGCGGATTCAGAGAGGGCCTGTGAGAGGCATTTCCATTAAGCTCCAGGTCACTCAGCCCACAGTTGGGATGAATTTCAAAACACCACGTGGAGCCGTTTGAGTCTGTTTGCTGTGCATAATTTCTCAATCCATTCATTCGTGGTTGTACACTTAGGCCGTTTCCATGTTCTTGCGATGGTGAATAATGCTGCTATGAACATTGGTGTACAAATCTCAGTTTGTGCCTCAGTTCCCATATTCTCAGGGTATATTCCAAGTAAGAACTCAGCATTTCTTAAACTGGCCTAGTTTGTTTTTTTGGGTTTTTTTTAACCTGGCCTAGTTTTAAGTGCTTATATTGAGCTTCTTCAATTTCTCTTTATATAGATGTAGTCTATCTGATTCCTTGTGTCGACTTTCAGGCGAAGTCCATGTGTATAGTCACCAGTTAGGTGTGGTGTTTGTCTTTGTTTTTCAAAATGCTATTTGCAATAAATAAATAATTCATTGTACAAAATTCTACCATTGGACATCCAGCCTCATTTCTGTCACCAAGGCCATATTTCCCATCTACCAGTCTTTGTTCTCTTTTCAACTTTTGTATTCCAGTCAGCAATTACTATTACTTTGCCTCGATTGAATATTTGATCAATTTCAGATGGGAAAAGTTGGTAGAAACCCTCAATTTCTTCATCTTTGGTGGCAACATTTGAATAATGGTTGTATTAACAGAGTTTCCTTGTATGCATATGGATAGTATCCTTACTGTATTACTCTTAGAGTTGAACTTCAGGCTAG
>NW_006399888.1:5546106-5560521 GCF_000299155.1 Elephantulus edwardii | reverse complement strand
TGTTTTTTTTTTAAAACTTAGGTTGTTTATTTTTCATTTCAATGAACATCTACAGAGATAGTATGTGTATTTTTAAGTAGGGAGCTCTGCTGAGTAGGGAGTTGCACTGCCAACCCAAAGGTGGGTGGTTCTAATTCATAACTTGCTCCATCAGAGAGAGATGGGCAATCTCCTCCTCTTTTTGAATATAGAATCTTAAACTCTATTGGGAGTTCAGCTATTTTAAATTAGGAGTCAGCAATATGGATTAGAGGGAGATCTGGTGGCTGAGCAGTAGGAATCTGTGCTGCAATCCTGACGACACACAGTTCAAATCCTCTAGCTGCTTCTCAGGAGAGGGATTGGCAGGCACTCTCCTCCTGTTCAATTATTCCCTCTGAAAACCCACTGTAGGGTCAGCCATGGGTCGATTCCAGCTCAGCGGTACACACACACACACACACACACACACACACGAAGTGTGAGTTAGAGTGGACAGTAATGGGAGTTGTTGTTGCGACTCATAGTGACACTATGAAGGAGAGTCCTCAATGCTTGGGTGCCTTTCATCCTCTCTCCATGTTCATAGGGTTTCCAGAGGGAAGCTGTTATGGAAGTGGATGCCACTCCTCCTTCTAGTGGTAGGAGAGAAAGTGGAAATAGGGTGACCAGCTGTCCCAGTTCGCTTGAGATTGAAAGTTTTCTTGAGATTCTAGACTTTTAATTTTAATCATGATAAATTGGTCACAATAAATTACAGTGAAATTGGAGTGGGCCAAATTCAATAGTAAAAAACTGAAACACAAGACAATGAACAGGTTTTATTTTGGAGAGAGGATTCTGAAACTCAAATCACTGGTTGCTTAAACATGTCTTCATACTGAAGAAGAAAATTATGGTAAATCCTTTTTGAATGGAAGTCAGCCAGCATAATTTTCCTGAGAAGGAGTCCAAAGAAGAAAGAAGGAATTCTCCTTAACTCATAATCAAAGAATCAGACTTATCTGGTCATGAATAGTCTCCTTCTGCTGTGTAATGTCAGGAAGTGTGAGGATGGCACAGGATAGAAGAGGGTTCCAATCTTTTGTTCATAGTGTAGCTATGTGTCGTACTTGACTCAACGGTGCCTAACAACAAAAACTACAGCAACAGCTGTAATGTCAGAACAATAAACTTGAGTTAGGAACAGGGAGAGTCCAAAGAGTATAAACAGGAAGGATGTGTTTGGTGAGGCCATGGACTCTGTGTCTCCTGATGTCTGGTGTTGTTGCTGGGAAGCCGTTACATTAGTAAGTGTGTCCTCCTCATTGCCCTCCAGCTGACTTTTTAATTTACCCGGGGTATGTTCTCACTCGATCACCCCTGACACTCACATTCATTTCTTAAGAATAAAATGGAAAATATCCCTTTAGAAGAGTTGTGATATTCCTGATCTTAAGAAACGAGGGAAACTATTGTGCCTTATAAACCTGAAGTTGGGATTTGAAATGTAACAAAATCTATGGAAGTAGAATAACCTTCAACTCTATTATCTTTTCCAATTGTGGCAATTATTTATAAAATATGTTCTAAGTATGTGGTGATATCATCACGTGGACAATTTAGAAAGCCCGGAGTTAAATATATAGTGAATGATGTGGAATTATCAGCAGGGCTGAACACAGATCTGCAATCTTCTTGAACAGCTTTTATTTGTGGCTTAATGGTAAGGAATTGCAAGGCCAATCCAAAGGCTGGCTGTTTGAATCCACAAGCTGCTCCAAGGGACCAAGATGGGCGACCTTCTCCATGCACTATGCAGTCTCTGTAAACCAGCTAGAGGGCTTTCTCTGAGTCAGTTCCTACTCGATGGCACATAACAATAACTGTTTCAATGCAACTTTTACTTGCTTATTTATTATGACCAGAGAGCTGATAAAAGAAAGGAAATACAGATTCCTTTCTCTAAGCCATTGGCCTCATGACAAGCTATACTAGACATGCCCTTGTGGTGAGGGAATTAAAATATTACTAGTTTTGTTTTGAAACAGTGACACAGAATATGTTTTTGGAGTCTTTCTGAGGTGGTTTGGGCCCTGAGCTTGCCTGGTAACCACAGCTTCTGGACTGAAATCCAACTCACAGTTTGGGAATTTCCAAAGTGACTATTAGCCGGGTGCCTTCGTTTATGTAATGCTGTCTGTTCTGGTTCACAGTTTGCGACCTAACAGGTGAGCAGACACTTTCTTTAATCTGCAAGTGCAAAGGTTTCCCTTCCTCCTCCAGAAAGCAAGTTTAAAGGAAATCCCTTGAACCAGCGCTTCTGCAGTGTGTGTGCTTGAGCATCTCCTAACCCAGGAAACTTACAGACTACCCGGGCCTGGGGTGAGACAACCTACTCTAAACACCCTCCAGGTAATTCTGATGTTGTTGACTCTCAAGTCAATCTACTAGCTAGGTCTTCAAGAAGGTCAAGGTGTGTTCATGGCTGTTGTTGTTAGGTGCCATTGAGTTGAGTATGACTCGTAATGACCCTAAGCACTACCGAGCTGAACACTTTCCTGTCCTGTGCCCATGGCTGCAGCCACTGTGGCAATCCAGCATGTTGAGGGTCTTCGTCGCCTTTGCTGACCCTCCACCTTTCTAAGCGTGATGTCCCTCTCCAAGGAATAACTTCTCCTAGCAACATGCCCAAAGTATGTGAGATGATCCTCATTTTCTTTGCCTCCAAGGAGCACTCTGGCTGCACCTTCTCCAAGACATATCTGTTTGTTCTTTTGGCAGTCCATTGGATCCATGGCAGGAGGCTGCTTTTGAGACACTCAGATTTTCTACGCGTCTTAGGGAACTCGTGCAGCAATGTCAAATAGAAACATGTCCTCAGCCCTAATAGCCATGCCTGAATGTAGTGTTGTTACGTATCGTGGAGTCAGAACCTACCCATAGCTGACCCACCAGCAGGTTTTCAGGGCAGTAAATCACACAGGAGGAGAGATGGTCATCTGATTCCTGTGGAGCAGCTGGTGAATTTGAACTGTGTGCCTTTGGGTTGGCAGCACAGCTCCTTACCACTAGACCACCAGAACATATGTAGTATTAAACTCCTTCTAGAGAGTAATATCCTTCCAAAGGTTTATCATTTTTTACTACATAGTCTTAATATCTCTTCTCTGGTGCTCAATTTCATTAGAAGGTTTTGCACATTTGATTTCATTAGGTCTGTTTGCTTCATACTCTATTTAATAACTTGCTTATTACTACAGAGGCAGTGGTGATTCATGTTAGAGCTTGACCTATGTGTTCTCTGGTACTCTATGTAGGGACAAAGGATAGATGATTCTGTGCCAAAATAATCCTTATTGAGAAAAGAAGGAACAGGTAAATAAGTGTTGTTACTCACTTCTAAAAGAAAGAGAAAAATGTTAAATGTACCAGAGAAAGTGTGGGTTTTGGTGGCATACTCTGCAGGAGTTTTGCTATTAACCCACCTCTCTGGGGATGAGAATCCACCAGTGGCTTCATGGGAGAAAGATGGGCAATCCTCTCCATTAAGAAACCCAATGGTGGGGTCAGCTGTCAGTCACTCCAGCTGGTGTTAATGAGTGTTTACAGAAAAGATCGAGGAGTTGAGGACAGTAGCATGATTTCTGCTTACATTTGCCTTTGTTGATGGTATGTGCCATCAAGGCACCTGTGATTCATAGTGACCCTATATAAACAGCTCTGAACTCTGTCCACTCTTGAGCCAGTCTCACTGACTCTGACATACCTAATCCCATTGCCCCAGTTATCATATCAACCTGTCTCATTCGAGGTCTTCCTCTCCTGCACTGTCCCTCCATGCTTCCAAACATGATGTCCTTCTCCAAGGATTGGTCCCTCCTGGCCACGTGCCCTGGAGTTTCAAAAGCCTCCAAGTTTCACCCTTTCCAAGACAGAACTGTTTGTTCTCCTGGCTGTCCATGGTATGTTCAAGACTCTTCTCCAGCACCACAATACAAAAGCATCAATTCTTCTTCTGTCATCCTTAGCCATTGTCTAGCTCTCTGATGCACAGCATGTAATTGTGAAGAACATGGACTGGATCAGGTACACCTTAGTCTCTAGACAGACATCATCGCTCCCCAGAACTCTGGAGAAATCTTCCCCAGTGCAATTTGTCATTTGATTTTCTGACTGCTGGTACCTAGCTTCACAAAATAGATAACCGCAAGGTACCACTATCTATGTCACCTTGACATTGCTTCTAACTACTTGTAACTTGGGCTGAAATAATTTTGTATCTGAAGATGAAAACTTCAATTGTCAAGATTAGAATTTACACGTGGGACTCTCATTTTATACTGTGTGGGAGGGTGTGTTTCTGAAAAACTGTTTGCAGATGGAATTTTTTTCCACTATTGTCAAGGCCTATCATCATTTTGGAAATGACTTCTTTAAGAAACAGCATTTCACTCTCTGCTTTCCCTAACAATTTGAACCTGTCAGATAGATATTGCTATAGTAAAGGATTCTCTGACGACGAGCCATCATCCTCTCACAAATTGCTGCAGTGGCCAGCAATGGCTTGTGGTCAGTTTTTTGATGGTTCAGTATGTAATTGCTTGGAAGGCTGCAAAGTATATCAATACATTTTTGTATGGTTTATAATCAGAGGAGAGACGGACACCTCTTCTTGCACATAAAATAAAATAATAAGGTAAAATAAAATAAAACCTAAAATAAAAGCCTTACAGTCATGAATACATCTGCCAAAATAGAAATTAAAACAGAAGACAGACCACTGGTTGTTTTACTGCACATTGTTGCACTATACATCTATGCCAGTGCCTCTTAAAAATGCATTCATTTTATGCCTTGTACGCCTAACGGTGACGAATTGCAGCTATAAGATTTTGCCATCCATTCACTAGTCATTTCTGTCTTTCCATGACTCCAGTTTCTAGCTGAGCAACAGAAGAGTTGAATCATAAAAGAAGAGTCCAAAAAAACTTTTATTTGTTTGAAGGAAATTCTTTCCATGTGTCCCTGCTTCTTCCTTTGCTAATTTGGGTCATGTGCTCTGCCTTAGTCATCTCTCCCAGGCGGAGGATGGCCTGCGTCCTCCTCCCCTCACCACAGAGAGGTCTGGAGGTCTACGAGTGGTAACTGAAGACTGCGAGACTTAACCACATCCTACAAAAAGCGGAATAGCCGCTTCAGGCTGAGAGGTTCCACTGGAATTTGAGGCTAAGGACACAATGTGAGCCAAAGCCAAAATGGTCTGCAGGGAAAGGCATGAGTGGATTGGAGGAAACCAGGAGAAAGAAGAAGAGAATGGGAGAGAGCCTGTGTAGAGAGTCCAGAGCATGGGCCAACGGGCCTTCTTGTTTAGATAACCAAAGGCCTCTGTTAATCCCTTGCCTACCTGGAGAAAAGAACTTAGTATTAATGATGAAAGCAAAGTTATTTAGTTCAATTGCTAATCCTGGAGAGAAAATGCGTGTGGGTAGGTACAGAGAAAGAGTGGCTTCTAAGAACTTAGAATTCACCTTGGTTTGAACCCAACGTGTGTGCATTACCTGCTTCTTTAAAATTTAGGGGAAATAGAAGTTTCCTCTATAATTCTTTACTTTGCTTTTATGGAAACTGAGAAACACTTTTTTGGAAGGCATGTTGACCTTTGCCAAATAATTTCTCCCTCAAAACTTGTGAAACAGTTATTATCTTTACCTTTACTTTTTGCACACCAGTTAATCGGAATGTTTTATTAGCATTGTTATTAGCATTGCTTGTGACGTTTTCTGGTTCTTTCATTCTTGCTTGATTTGTTTTCTATTTATTATTATTATTATTATTCCTTTCATTGTTATTATTCATTTTAATTTTATTTGTGCCTAGAGGACATGTGGGGGAGAAGGATGGACAACATCCTCCAATTGATTTTCTGCCTCTGAAAATATGCTTGTCAGCTACGAGTTGGTTTTGACTGGATGCCCCACAACAACAACAACAACAACACCATCAACAACAACAACAGCAACAGAGAAGATGGCTTTATTCTCCTCTCACTGGGAGATGTTCTCTATTTAATTATCTTCACTGAATCTAGGTAGACTTATGGCTGCTTCAACAGAGTAGAGCAAAATGAGATTGTGATGGTTTCTACTGATGAACCATTCAACCCAATAGACTGAATTTCACTTGCTAATCAGTTCAATGCTTGAAGCTCCATAGTGCATATAAGATGTTCAATTTTTCTGAAACTGCAGTGCTGTAGAAGCCACAGATAAGTGCTGCGGTTGATAGTCCCTGGCCAACACATCCTTTAGCTATCCCAAGGCAAGCCCAGATAAGTGCATGAGAATGTAGCTATCCCAAGGCAAGCCCAGATAAGTGCATGAGAATGGAAGTTGATCTTCTAGCGCCAGCCTTTGAATGATCCCAACTGAGGCTCAAAAAATCATAGAACATAGATGCCACCATGTCCTTTGGTGAGCATAATACAATGATTGGGAGATTCTGAGAACATTATAAATGGTTAATGTATTCAGTTGACAATTGAAATGTAGAGGGTTCAAACCAATCCAGATGCATGTCAAAATAAGAGCCAGGAAATTAACTTTTGAAACAGCAACATGTTAAAACCCTCCTGGAACACAAGACATAGGTCATCATGAAGCAGAATTTACGGGATGGGAACTGGGATGCTTAGAAAATGCTGCTTTGGATGGTTAGGTACACATCAGTAAGGTGATTGGAATGAAAGAACAGAACTCCTAAAACTTACAGTCTTCATTATCTTTAATAGGAAGCCAATAGGGAACATTGTTGTTGTTATGTGCCATCAAGTCGCTTGCAACCTGTGACACTATGTACAACAACTCTGAACCCTGCCTTATGGTGACACAGTCTCACTGACTCCTACACACCTAATCCCCATCACCCTAGTTACTGTATCAGTCCATCTCATCTGGGATCTAACTCTCCTGTGCTGTCCCTCTACTCTTCCAAGTATGATGTCCTTCTCCAAGGACTCGTCCCTCCTGGCCACGTGCCCAAAGTATGTTAGATGGAGCTTCAAAATCCTTGCCTTCAAGGATAAGCTTGGTTTCACTATCTCCAAGACAGACTTATTTGTTCTCCTGGCTGTCCGTGGTATGCTCAATAGCTCAATACTTGTTTCCAGCACTATAATACAAAGGCATCAATTTTTCTTCAGTCACCCTTAGTCATTGTCCAGCTCTCTGATACATAGGTTAATAAGTGGATGAGAGCATGTAACAAATGAAAGTATTTCTCACTCTGCATTTCTTTAGGCATAAGGTAGAGTTTATGTTGCAATGTCTTTTTTTATGCACCTATCTTCTGCCAGGAATACTCTACCATGACTTCAGGGAATATTGGAAGGTTTTCTTTCTTTTAACAGCATTTTTATACTATGAAACCCAAACAAACAATTTGTTACATGTATGAAGTATGCAAAAACTATCTTGTTAAGCCTGTAATACTTAAGGACATACCTGAATACATGCAAAAAAGATGTCATATTCTTATGTGGAAAGACTAGCTATTGCATAGACATTAAATATTTCCTGATTCATGTGTTAGTTCAATATAATTTCAATCAATATCTAGAGAAAATGTCCATGAAAGGTTATCATTCCTCCATTCTAAAATTCAAATGGAGGGTAAATATCTAAAAATGGTCAATTTATCAAAATGAATGAATAAATGGGAGTTACTCTGCCAGATACAGAAACATTTCAAACCTGTTTCAATTATCAATTTGTGGTAATGGCGTAGAAATAGATAAACAGATGAGTGTAATAGAATAGGGAGCTCAGACAGATGCAGGCATTTAGGGGAATTTAGTGATGGTATAGATGGAATTCTGGCTGTGTCTCTTTCAAGACAGAGTATCTGTTATTCTGGTAATTCAAGATACATAAAAAATTCATTGCCAGGCCTTGTTAGAGGCCTTTTGGTGGTAAATGCGTGATTGGAAGGGCCATATTCCTGACTGAAATTGAGTCTTCAGGCAAAGGTTTTGAGAAACTGTAAATTAAATCTTCACTTTAGGTCATAACTTTGCAGCAGCTTTCCAGATTTTATAGGCTAAAGGGATGCATAGCACTAGTCTGTCTGAGGGGATGACTGGTAGACTCATGGTAAGAAGCTGCACTGACATCCCAAAGGCACATGGTTTGAATCCACCAGAGTCTCTTTGGGAAATGGACAGGCAATCTCCTTTCATATGATTTACTCCCTCTGAGAACCTACTGGAGGGTCAGCTATGGTTGATGCTGACTTGACTGCACACAACAACAACAGCAGCAGCAATTAGAGACCCTGTTGTTAGTGAAACAACTGTCAATAGTGACATCTACCCTTTCAATCTGTCATGGAAAGCTGCCAACCCCATGACTTACCAGATTCAGGCTTTTGAAACCAATATTGCATCTAATTAGTGATCATTCTAAGTATCTGTTTTTATGCACCAACACTCTACATGAATGTTTACTTTTATATTCAATATTGTTACTGTTAGGTGTTGTTGAGTGTGACTTATGGTAACCCTATGAACAGCAGAATCTTGTCCTATCCTGTGCCATCTTCACCATCTCTGATACATTGAACCCATTGTTTTAGGCAGAGTGTCAATTCATCTTGATAGGGGTCTTCCTCTATTTCACTGACCCTCCACCCTTCTAACCATGATATCTGTTTCCAAGGAATAGCCTCTCCTAGCAATATATCCAAAGTATGAGAGATGAGCCGTTAAAAATTAAAAATTTATATAAAACATAGCAAACAGATAACAAAATAATCATGTGTATTATCTAAATTTAACAAATGTCAATACTTAGTCTAGGTCCTGATGTAGCAAAAATTGTTTGCACTGAATAGTTTATGTAAGGCTGTTAATTTGTTTGAAACCACTCAAAACCAACTGTTGCACGGGAGAAAGACTCAGCAGTGTACTTTCAAGATTAGTAGTTTGGAGAATGCTATGGGAAAGTTTTATTATGTATGTATACGCCTATCTTTCTTTCATCTATCCATCTATATATTCAAGTACATATATACACTATGTACATAGACATATATGAATACATAGACCATGGACGTTGTTGCTATATGCCAGCCAATTAGAAATGACTCATAACTGACCCTTCTTTCATAGCAAAATTTCATAGGCTATAAATCGCACTGCCAATGATTGCCCACTCTTCCCCCTCAGAGCCACTGGTGAATTCAAACTGCCTACCTTTGGATTGACAGTACCACTCCTTAACCATTAGGCCAGGAAGAAGCATAGCTATTGTTGAGTTGTCTTAACTCATGATGGCGTTGCATCCAACAAGATGAAATGTGACTCTGATCCTTATCATCACCACAATTGCTGGCATATTTGAGTCCGTTAGTGAGGCTGCCAGCCAGTCTCTGACACTCAGAGAATCTCTTGTTCTCATTAGTCTTCTAATCCTTCAAAGACGAAGACTTAATTTTTTAATTGATCCCGCTTGGTGGCTTGTTTAAAGGAAAGGAGTCAGAAAATATTCCGAATATTCCAAAAAGTTTTCACTGGCTAATTTTGGAAACAGAAAACTGTAGCTTCCTGAAGGTTCTCCTGAAACCTGTAAAGATGGATGATCTTGCTTGTATTTGAAGTATTGTGACCTAGGTTCTACATTGTAGGAATGTGCAGGTCGCCAAAGTATGATGCTTATAGACTGATGATATATGTGTGAAATAATGTAAATAAACATTATTTCTTTTGACTGTTCCATAGTCCATGGTAAGCTGCACTGCTGAACCAAAGACCATGCTTCTTTGAGGCCTCAAATAGGCAAACTCCTCCTTGTGATTTACAGCCTCGGAATCCCAGTGGAGGATCATTTATGAGATGGTTCCAGCTCAAGGAGTAAGTGAGATGACATTATGTCATGTAATGTCAACACAATATCTTATCCATTCCACTTTTGTGCTGCCAACCCAAAGGCAATCATTTTGAATTCACCAGCTGCTCTTTAGGAGAAAGATGGACAATTGTCTTCCATGCAACATACAGTCTCTGAAAAAGGGCTGAGGGTCAGGAATGAGTAAGTTCTGACTTAATGAAAATGCGGTTATTTTCTCCACACAGTCAACACCCTTGTTGTACGGTCCTAAGCCCAAAGCAAGCTCCCTATTATTGTTGTGCTTGTATCACTTTGAAACTAGCTGAAATGGAATGATTCTTTCCCCCTACTGTTATACTGTAGAGTACATCACACCTTTCAGAAATAAAACTACAATATACTATAAAATAGGAAAACCATGATTCCAAATGATTCAACTGGGAAGAAGATGAAAGAGAACGAGTATTCAAAGGAATGAAGACCCAGTGAGCATTTCACAATGAACTTCTAGGTGAGATCCAAGCTGTTTTATGTCTGTGGGAAAGAAAAAACTTTGGAAAAAGATGTTCTCAACTAAACAATTTAATTATTTCACACCAGCTCAGTGTAACTAACCTCTACAATATGTGTTTTCCTTAGAATTCTGCTTCAGAAAAACCAGTGTTTTAAGTATGAACATAGGCAGATACATTCCCTAAATTTTCTCAAAATTTGGCTATTTCCAAAAATATATCCATCAAATAGTCATCTTCTTGTTACATAATCACCAGCTGACTTTTCTTGAAATGACCACCATGTCCCATAAGAACATTTGGGATTCTCCCCGGCCCCTCAAATTCTCTCTTCTGTGCTTTTACTTGGAACTCTGGTGGCCTAGTGATAAGAAACTGCTGCAGTCCCAAAGGCATATGGTTTAAACCCACCAGCTGATGTGCAGGTGAAAGATGGGCAATCTCCTCCTGTGTTATTAAACTGCCTTTGAAAACCCGCAGGAGGGTCTCGCCTATGGGTCAGTTCTGACTCAGTGGTACACAACAAAAAACCAAACATGTTTTTATTTGAATTGCCTTCAATAATCAGTGTCACATTACTGCAAGTTAAAGGAAACAACCATGGAAAAAAAATCTCATATATGGGAATGCTTGTTCATTAATGTAGAGTGTAAAAACCTTATGCAAAAATTACATAACAAACATTGCATAAATGGTGATATTTTAAGTATGTGGGTGGATGACATTTATTTATGTCTTCAACCTAGGACAGGAAATGCTATAAATTGATAATTATGTAATTACAGAGCCCACATCAATGATGCCTTTTGGTTCAATTTACAATAGTTGTGTTCATGTTAGAGGCAGTAGAAACTGTTCAGTTTTCACTGAGTGTGTGTGCTTTCCGCAAGTTTTCAGAACTTGTATCACCATGAGTCCTAGCAGAATAAACCTCCATTATCAGTACTAATGTTTTTCCTGTTTTATGCCCCATCTTCCAACAAATAATGTTCAGAGGAGTGATGAGAACAGAAAAGATCAGCCTGTAAATTTTTTAAATGAGAACTTGCCTTTCAAATGTTTTTAACAGGTATTTATTTGGGCTTATTCTAGCACTTTTAAAAGTAACTTTCAAATATACCAAATCCTTCTGGGCCCTCTGATGGTATACTCCAAAGGGGATTGTGTTGCTTACCCACAGGCCTTTCCTCTCTGGTGGTTCAAATCCAGCAGTTGGCTCTGGAGGAGAAAGACGGGCAATCTCCTCCCATGTGATTTAAAGCCTTGGAAACCCAATGAAGGGAGGGTCAGTTAGTGTGGATTGGACAGTAATGAGAGTGAATTCTTAGAATACCTTTTCTTGCACCCTTATATAAACCATAAGGACATTGAAGCACAGGAAGATAAAGTAACCTGCGTAGGGTCATACAGCTGGTAAGTATCAGAGCAGAGGCTTGCACCAGGAAATCCACATTCTTCATCCCTACACCGAGATGCTGGTTAAAAACGCACCTGAGGAGTTAGTTACTGAGATCACGACTCTCATAAAAGATGGGGAGCCCAGATGGTACATCGGTGAGAGAGTGCCAGGTTTGGAAAGGAAGTTGGGTAACTTCTCTCACATGCTATTTCCATAAATAAGGAGGAGGTAGAACACACGGAAATGTTTAAATTCCCGTAAGAATGATTTTGCTTAAGCCTGAGGCAGCATTTCTCAGAAATTAGGGTCATTATTAAGGCTGGTAAGATTTCTCTCTGATAAGTTTGGATGTGACCACTCTTGAAGGCATAGAGAGGATGAAATATTTCATTTGTATGAGTTCTCAAGTTGGAGGTTTTAAAATCATTGTTGACTTTGCATGATCAGAGTTTTGCCCCGTTTTTACTTCCTTTCTCTGAAACTTGGCATCAACATAGACTCTCTTGGATCACAAATACTACCTCAAATGTTTTCCATCAGTATCTTTATTCTTTATTTTTGTGGATCTTGATAAT
This sequence comes from Elephantulus edwardii, assembly GCF_000299155.1. Classification (NCBI taxonomy): domain Eukaryota; kingdom Metazoa; phylum Chordata; class Mammalia; order Macroscelidea; family Macroscelididae; genus Elephantulus; species Elephantulus edwardii. The sequence goes on along the minus strand of NW_006399888.1, from coordinate 5,548,193 downwards.
ATGTACTATATAGGTGCAGATTTGCTTTTAAAAGAGTTTCTACTGTTTTTTTCCCTCCTAAATGTTGTGTCCTTGGACTTTGGAAAAGGATTTCATCATGCTTAGTAAGGAAGCAATCAGAGAGAAAGAGGAAGCTTTGGGATTTTTTTAAAAAATATTTTTTATTAATGATTTTCAATGCAACATATATATTTTTACAGCATATCCTTTCCATTTAATTTCCCCCCCCCATTCATTCATTGTTGCACATTTTCCTCCCTATCCACCCCTCCTCCCAGTTCATTTTTATCTTTAAAAAAAAATTGTTCATTGCTATGCCATCCCCCTCCCTCAAGGCCACAGTCCACTTTACTGTGCATTTCGTTTTCTAGAATCTTTTCATGAAAATAATACCTAATTCTATATTCCTTTTAAACAGTGCTCTCCCTCATCTGTTTCAATGCAGAGTATATTGTTTATCCCCTCTTAGATTCTTCCCAACCCTGATGTCAGTCCTGTTTTATAACAGTGACACTATGCAGTATTTGTTCTTTTGTGACTAAGATATTTCACTCAGCATAATGTCCTCTAGCATCAGCTATTTTGTATAATATTTCATAAATTCTTTATTTTTCAATGACTTTTGCAACAGTTGTGAGGTAGGAACAGGCTGAGCAGTGTTCTCTTCTGGAGTTACCATGAGTTGGAACCAGTTCAAAGATAGCTAAAAACAGCAACAACAATAACTGCAACATATTTTTCTTCCTATTCTCCTCTTCCTCTTCCTCCCTCCCCCCAATCTCTCTCTCTGTCTCTTTCACACACACACACACACACACACACACACACACACACAAACACACACCCCACTTTTCAGAGAGAGAAAAAGTGCATGCAATAGTTTTGTTGATAGGTTTCTTTTCTCCATGTGGCATAGTTACTGACAGAATAACATGGTTTTTTCAAGTTCCAGCTGCATTTGTGGCAACATTCTTCCATCATAAAATAATTCAACTACATGGTCTTTACCATCACTTGCTATGCATCAGAGAGCTGGACAATGACTAGGGATGATAGAAGGAGAGTTGATGCCTTTGAGCTTTGGTGTTGGAGAAGAGTATTGAATATAGCATGAACTGCTAGGAGAACAAACAAGTTCGTCCTGGAGAGGGTGATGCCAGGCTGCTCCTTGGAGGCAAAGATTCTGAAGCTTTGTCTGACATAATTTGGACATGTTAAAGGAGGGACCAGTCCTTGGAGAGGGCCATTATGCTTGGGAGGGTAAGGGACGATGCAGGAGAAGAAGACCCTCAATGAGATGGATTGATTCTGTCACTCAGGTAATGGGATAGGCGTGTTGGAGACAGTGAGATTGGTAAGGATAGAGCAGGGGTTAGGGCTGTTGCACATAGGGTCACTGAGTCGCAAGTGACTCCACGACACATAATAACAACAAGAACAACATTTGGTGGTGGAGGCTTTTCTGTCTGGCTTTACAATGATCTATGTAGGATGGATCTTATTTGTTTTAAAACCAAGCTACTAGTTGGTAACTGAGTAGTTTAGCCCTATAGGTAACTGACTTTAGATATATCCCTACCAACTGATCAAAATAAAAATAAAATGTGAACATCCCATGTGTTTGTTGAAGTTTCTGTATCCTTGGTGGGTAGTACTTGAAAACCCGCAAATCCTAGCTACATTCTTAGAATTGTTAAACTTACAGCAAATCGAGAGTTCTTTGTCCATTATCAGGACATTTCACCCTATTCATGAAGGGCTTTGTATTTTGAATCAGGTTGAAAGTGACCCTTGTGTTGATCTCTGGAACTTCTCTTCTGTAGAGTTCACTACTTGTCCTTCAAATGGTGATGCCTCCAACTGCACAAATCTGATCTCTGCCTTTTCATCTCAAAAGCAGGCCAGTTTCTACTTGAGTTCTTTTGCTGAATAATCACCTAGGACATGTCTTCAGGCAAAAAACTGCTAAGGCTCTTCACATTTGTTCACCTTCTGTGACTATTTCTATTACATTCTATTACTGTTTTGCACTGCTAGTTGTTCAATGTCTTTTTTTAAAAATTTTATTAGTTTTAATGAACATTTAC
>NW_006399888.1:5535018-5535659 GCF_000299155.1 Elephantulus edwardii | reverse complement strand
TGTTCAATGTCTTGAAACCATTCTTTCACATACTTTGTCTAATCTCCTGGCTGTTTTCAGTAAAAAGGCAAGATCAGTTTCAATTTACCTGATGTGGTAAATAGCAGACATATCTGTGTTAAAATAAGGAATTTGGGACTTTTTATTGTTGTTGTTTGTTTCATTTTCATTATAAAATATTTGAGCTACCATGTTTGATATTAAAATTATGCCATGATTAGTTCATTTATTAGTTTCCCTTTTTGAAAGTCAATGGGAAGATTATAGAAATGTATTTATCTGCATAATAAGATTAAAGTGTTTTGATTGGTGGGATATGAAAAAAAAAACACCAGAAGATAGAGGAGAAATAAAAGACCAAAAGACATCAGAAGAGAATAAAAACTGCATTAAGGCATAGAAAGGCCAAAACAAAAGGAAGAATTACTGAGATAAAAGAGGTAGACATAAGATTTCAAAAGGTAGCTCGAGAAGACAAAACAAATATTATAATGAAATGTGGAAATGTTTGAAGTTGAAGGGAAGAACATGTTTAGTATTTCTTAAGCTAAAATAATTGAAAATATGTTAAGCCTCAAGTTGCAATGCTGAAAGATTCTATAGTTAAATCTTGAATGATGCAATAGATATAGATATAGATA
>NW_006399888.1:5533698-5534918 GCF_000299155.1 Elephantulus edwardii | reverse complement strand
AGAGATAGATATAGATATAGATATATACAGATATATATAGATATAGTATATGCATAAATTGTGTGCTTTTGTATACAAAAACACACAATTTATGCAGGGTCACTTTACCAAAAACAAATTGCTTCCTATTAAAGCATTTCGGAAAATAACATATGCTCTATAGCAAATAGCAATGGAAGAAGAAATTAAAAATATGTTGAAGGAACTGGCAGCAAGAGAACAAAAATACTAACCCCTGGATGAGTAGGTAACATCATAATGGAGCTAGAAAGATTGAAGTTGACAATTTCATTTTACTTGGCTCCACAGTCAATATCCACAGTAGCAGTACTTAAGAAAGAAAAATGTGTGTTACGGTGGGAACATTTTCTGTAAAGGACCTTTTCAGTGTGCCTAAGAGCAATGATGTCAGTTTTATAGCTAAAGTGTTTCCATTTACTTCCCATGAATTTGAAAGTTGGACAATGTATAAGGTCAATGAGTAAATTCCAGTTACTTCCTATGCATCTGACGGTTGGACGATGGATGTGGATAAGGAAGAATTGACACCTTTGGGTGGTGATGTTGGAGAAGATTATTGAATATTACCATGAATACACCAAAACAAATAAGTCTGTCTTGTAGAAAATGCAATCAGGGTGCTCTTTAGAAGCAAAGATGGTGAAATTTCATCTCATATTCTTTGAGTTTTGTTTTTTTTTTTTCAGGAGAGGCCAGTCCTTAGAAGAGGATATCATTTTGGGCAAGATGAAGGGTCAGAAGAAGAGAAGATGATAGAAAGGTCTTCAAAAAGATTAATTGACACAGTAACTTTAATAATGGTCTTGAGAATTTCAGAGATCGTGGGAATGGGAAAGGGCAAGGTTTAGATCTGTTGTTTGTAGAGTCTCTATAAGCCATAGTTACTCGATGGTATCCAAGAATAACACCACTGTGGAAAAGTGCATAATTATTCCTTTAAAAGTTGGAAATACAAACTTTATAGTAGGCTTATATTGCAGAGAAACTAGAGTCTTGACATTAACAAACACAGGCACACTTGCATTTATTGCAGCATTCCCAATAGCCAAAATATTAAACTGCTCATCAACAGATGAATATTTACACAAGCTTTGTCTGACATACTTTGGACATGTTGTAAGGAGAGACAGGTCTTTGGAGAGGGACATCATGCTGGATAGAGTGGAGGGACAGCGCAGGAGGGGAAGACCCTCTATGAG
>NW_006399888.1:5498882-5532678 GCF_000299155.1 Elephantulus edwardii | reverse complement strand
CAGATTTCTTATGATTCTTCCACCAATCCTGATGCCACATTCCTCCTCATACAGCTCAGCGTCTTGGATGATCTGCTCTGCATACAGATTGAAAAGGTATGGAGACAGAATACATCTCTGACGGATCCCCTTCATGATTTTGAACCATGTAGTGTCTCCTTTCTCTGTTCAGACAACTCCCTCTTGGTCCAAGTATAGGTTTCGCATTAGCACAATCAAATGTTCTAGAATTCCCATTCTTCTCAGAGTCAGCCACAGTTTATTGTGATCCACACAGTCAAAAGCCTTTGCATAGTCAATGAAGCACACTGTTGCTAAAAGTTAAGAAAATGTTTATACAAAAAAAACCCCAAAGAATTTTTTATAATAACCAAGAATAAGAGAGGAGAGGAAAGGAAGACATAAACTAGATAGCAGACATATTAAATTATGAATGAAAAGGCATTTTTCTAATGAGTAGGCCAGTAACACAACCTATGACAAAAAACATCACTTTGAAGTACAAAAGAGTAAATAGAACAAAGGCATATACATATACAATCCTTCAGTAAGAGCAACAGTAATATTTATGAGTAAGTACATAGGTAGACATTCAAGCTGAATAGATGTGGGAAAGCAAACGTAAGTACACTCACGAGTATATATAGATTTGGAAAAGGATATTTCTACATGCTTTATTTTCATTTATGGCAAATATATTCAAGGATATTACAGCACACACTAGAGGCAAAGGTCTGAAAACTTTCTGTCATAACCAAATACCTTGAGAGAATGAGTCACTGAGCTTGGGGACCAGAAACAACATTACTGAGTGACAATTAGATCAATAGGTATAACACAGTTCACAAAGATAACATTCTACATTTTGTTCTGGTGAGTAGTAGCTGAGAGCTTAAAAGCTTATGCGTTTCCATCTAAGATGCAACTATTGATCTCTTTTCATCTAGAGTAAAGGAGAAAGAGAAAAAATCAAAGACTCAAGAAAGCAGTTAGGACAAAAGACTACTGGGCCGTGAAAACCACAGCCTCCACTACATGGAAATCAGAAGAACTAGATAGTGCCCAGCTACTGGCTCCACTCATTCTGATGTGGACCACACTACAAGGTCCAGGACAAAGATGGAGGAAGGGGTGGTGAATGTAAAATAAAATTCAAAACCCTCATAAGATCAGATTTTCTGGCCTCATAGTGAAAGAAGCAGGACTCTATGAAGAGGAGTGTGGCATCAGAATTAGACGGAGACTCATCAATAATCTGCATTATGCAGATAACACAATCTTGCTTGCTATAAGTGAGGAGGACTTGAAGCACTTGTTGCAGAAGATCAGGGAATGCAGACTGGTATAAATCTCAATGTCAAGAAAACAAAGATTCTTAATACTGGATCAGTAGGCAGTGTCAGGATGGATAGAGAAGAGATTGAAACTGTCAACAACTTCATCTTACTTGGATCTACAATTAACACCCTTGGTACCAGCAGTCAGGAGATAAAGAGATTCATTACACTGAGAAAATCTAGCTAAGGTGCTCTCAAATTACTGAGGAGTAATGAAGTCAGTTTGGGAACTAAGGTGTGTCTGATTCAGGCCATGGTCTTTCTGATAACTTGCTATGCATCTGAGAGCTTGACAATGAATAGGGAGGACAGAAAAGGAATTTATGTCTTTGAGCTGTGGTGTCAGAGAAGAGCACTGAACATCACATGTATGGTCAAGAGAACAAACAGATATGTCTTGGAGAGGGTGCAGGTGGAGTGCTCCTTGGAGGCAAGAATCATGAGGCTTTGGCTTACATACTTTGGCCATGTTGCTAGGAGGGGCTATTCTTTGGAGAGGGACATGATGCTGGAATGGTGGAGGATCATAGAAGAAGAGGAAGACCCTCTAGCAGGTAATGGCAAAGGAAACATTGACAAAGGAGATCAATTAGAACTGATTTTAACAAAGATTGTGGCAATATAACAACAAAAACAGACTCTCAAAGAATGTGGCAAAACTCAAGGAAAAGACAAATGAGATGGTTGAGAATCACTATACATCTATTAAAAAGAATGCACCATCCATCAGCTGTGCCAACACAAGTCTACACTAGCAAATGATATATAAACCTGTTTGTAAGATAAAGATGGGGCCAGTCTGCCTCAATCCATTTATAGTGTGTTATTAATGTTTAATAAACTTCACTTTCTTTCTCTTGCTCACTTGATAATGATGTCTTTCTTGTGTACCCAAGTCAGAACTTTCTAGTTCTTACTTGAAGAGACCCCTGGACCTCTTTTGGAAATCGTCCCTTTGGCACCTCCACCACGTGGATTGACATGGTGACTGCTGCAATGGGCTTGCGTGTGTCAGGAAGTGTGAGGATGGCGCAGGATAAAAAAGGTTCAGATCTTCTGTTCATAGGGTCTCTAAGAGTCGTGCTGGACTTGATGTCACCCAAGAACAACCACCACCACAATTCTGAAAAATAAGGTAAAATAAAAAGATATGAAATGTTTCAGTCTTGATGGAGAATTTTAATTTTGGTTTGAAAATTTTTACCAAATCCTTTCATAAATTTGGAACTCAAACCCTTAAAAATGTAACTAACATGGAAGTTATTTTTGTTGCAAGAAGAAAATCTTTTAAAAAAAATTTCAAATTTACATGAAAGTTATTTTTCATAGTTGAATGAGAGTTCTAAATCACATTAATTGTTCATTCAATCATTAATAGATATTTTGCTTTATAACATTTATTAAAGTCTATTAACACAATTAAAGAATTACCATATCTAATCAACACTTTATTGAATATTCCATCTTTAAGGGATAGAAAAGAGTCGTTTAGCAATATTATGTATGTGTGTGAATTCTATGAATTTATAAATTTGGGAAAAGATGTGATTTTATAAAGACTGATGAATTCTCTAAACCTTTTCTTCCCTTTATGGTTAAATAGAGCCTAAATGTGCCTTTTCTATTTCTCTTTTCTATATAAATAAGTTTCCTTTGAGGCCTATGTTGGTTCCGTATGAACATCACATACTTATTTTTCTATTGATTGAATACTTTTTTTTTGGGTTGATATGGGTCTCAATTTTCTTCATGGCCTATAAAATTGTCTTTTCCAGATTTTTGGCAATAGCAGCCTAAAGCCTTGATGATGTTTCATGTGGCATGCCCCTTGTGTTGGCTAAGCTCAGCTACTATGTCTATCGTCGGAAGTATACAAAATGTGGTCTAACCACCAAAGGGACTTCCAAGACAAAATCATAAATAGAGATGCTTTAGCTTAGAATGCTAGAAGATTTGTACCATCTGTGAATACACAGTTTACCGAAGAAAAATAAATGGGAAAATCTATGGTTTTCCTTTTGAACTTTCACATGAAATTGGGCTCAATTTTGAGGTTATTTAGCCACACAATATATTTTTAAAAAGTGTTAATTCTAGTTCTGTCATCTTTCCATACACTTTTCCCCTCTCTGTGATTATAACATAAACTTTTCCATGGCCCCAGTTTTTTAACATTAACAAAAATGAAAAAGAGAGAGTCCTTGAAATTATCCTCTCATTAGTAAGTAATAATAATGATTATTATATTATAATTTGCTATATGATGTCCTTCATATATTATTATATTTATTGCACTCTGAGGATTTCAGGGGTTTAAGAACATAATCCCACTACGTATTTGTTAATTACTGTATTGTAGTGGCTTGTGTGGTTTTGTTTTTGGTTGGTTGTTTTGGTTTTTTGTTTTAGAAAAAGAAATTATATAACCATAACAGAGATAAAAAGCATAATAGAGATACAAGCATAACAGATAACACAAATAAAGTAATTGTTCTGATCATCTAGATGGCAGGATGTCTCTATTGAAAGACAGAGACAACATCCAAACTCAAGGTAACAGCTATCTGAGATAATTTTCAAGGCAATGACTAAACACTTACACACAAAGTTTGACAACAAATAGATTTCTTTTCCTCAAAGTATATAAATGGCTTAATGGAGGTGAAAATACTTTCCATTTTTATTATTAATTTTAATGAAAATTTACAGAAACTTTGGATTTCCATACATTCATTGTACTTTTGTCCCTGCACACCCCTTCCCACCCCAGTTTGCTCTTCTCTTTGAAAAGTATGGGGAAAAAATTTTAAAAATTATAAAATCCCTCCCCCCAAGTCCACTCCACTATGCAGTCTTCATTCTGGACTCCTGTCATGACAATAATACTTAATCATATAAATAATGTTTACTGCATTTAAACAGATGAGGGAGAGAACTGTTTAAAAGGGAAAATACTTTCCTAAATAAAATTTTTATTTCTTCTATGCCTCCCAGGAAAAAGTGATTTTGAGCCCTAGGCTTAACAAGGAAATCTTCAAGATTATAATCTAGCTGTAGTTATGATACTGATATTCTGTACTTCAAAATAACATCAATATCAAAGCAGCACATTGATTTTTCTTCCTTATCATGTTTTTTGGGGCTTTTTTTGGTGATTTTTTGTTGTTGTTGGGTTTTTTGTGTTGTTTTTTTTTTTTCCAGGGTGCTGGAAACCAGTTCAAAAGTCATCTACAGGAGAGAGTGCTACAGAAGCTTGTTGGCTGGGGATGGTGAGCAGTGGGGTGGAATGTTGATTTGCTAAGGGGAGTGAGGCAATGTGATAAGGCCTCCTATTAAAAAACCCATTAGGGTGACAGGCTGTGGTCCTTGGTCCTGGTTGAAATTTCTTTTTGTCAAACATTCTTCTAAGTGGTAAAGCACTGTACTGTGCATTCCTGTACAGAGGTAACTCATGGTTGCTGTGACGCTGAACACTGGAACACTGATGTGCGCAATGCAATAATTGTTACCCATGCTCGACAGTGTTTGGTGGAGCTTCCCAATTAAAATAAGCTAGGAAGCAGGAGTAGCATCCACTTCTGAAATGGCTTGCCTCCAGAAACTCTACGAGCATGGAGAAACGACCAAGGTTATACAAGTGTTCAGGTCTTTCATTGGTAGGGTCACTATGAGTCATCCTACAACTCAATGGCACTTAACAACAACAACAACAACAACAAGATGTTTTCAACCTAATTGGAGTTAATAAATCTTAAAGTACAAGGAAGAATTCCCCAAACTAGTCTTCTACTCTATGTTACACAGGACAGAGGAGTATCCCTTCACAGCACTGACCCAAGAGGGACTATATGAAAAAAGTGGCTACAGAACAGCTCTACCAGGAAGCAAGGAAAGGCAAGTTTGCCTGTGTGTTTTTATGACACTGCAAGTTATACAAAAGCCAGCAGAACTACACATGACAAATAGTTTCAGAGTTGTTGTTGTTTTATGTGCCTTCAAGTTGCTTGCGACTAATAGTGACCCTATGTACAACAGCCTTAAACCCTGCTCTACCAGTCTCTGACACACCCACCCTCAATACCTCAGTCACTGAATAAATCCATCTCTTAGAGGGTCTTCCTCTCCTGCTCTGTCCCTCCACTCTCTCAAGCATAGCATCCTTCTCCAAGGACTGCTCCCGCCTTGCAACATGTCCAAAGTACGTCAGACAAAGCTTCAGAATCCTTGCCTCCAAGGAGCAGCCTGGTTTCACCTTCTCTTGGATGACCCTGTTCATTCTCTTAGCAGTCCACAGGATGCCAAGCTTGTTTTAATCAGGAAGCTCCACCAAACACTGTCCACCATGGAAAACAATTATTGCATTTGGCACATCAGTGTCACAGTGTTTAACATCACAGCAACCATAATCAATAGTCTTCTCCAAAACCACAGCTCAAAGGCATCAATTCTCCTTCCATCCTCCTTAGTCTTTGTCCAGCTCTCTGATCCATAACAAATGATTGCAAAGACTATTGCCTGTATCAGGCGCACCTTTCTCTCCAGACTAACATTGTTCTTCAATATTTTGGGAGAGGTCTCTAACAGCAGACTTTCCCATTGCAATACATCTTTTAATTTCTTGGCTGCAGGTGCCAACAGTGTTGATTGTGAAGCCAAGCAAATTAAAGCTGTTAACAATCTTCATCTCTTCACCCTCTATCATACTGCTACCAATCAGCCTGGTGATGAGAATCTTTGTTTTCTTGGTGTTGAACTTCAATCCATATTGAAGGCTGCAGTCCTTGACCCTCTGCAGCAAGCACTTCAGATCCTCCTCAGTTTCGGCAAGCAGGGCTTCAGATCAGCTGCCAGATAAAGACATACTGGGAAGAAAGAAATGGAAATATCCTTCTTAAAATTAGTCAATGAATACCTAATGAACTAGAATAGAATAGAATAGAATTTTGTGTTAGAATATAATGCTAGAACATGAACTTCCTAGATTTGAAGGTTCTCAATGCATAATAGTTGTAACAATGGACTTGAATATACAAAAAAAATAATTGTGAAGTTGAGGCAGAATCAAGTAACATTTACTTAAAGTTGCAATGTACAATAAAAATCATAAACTCACCCCGTTAATGCTAGACATAAATTATCAAATTTAATCATCCTTTAAAATTAATAGCTTAAGTAAATGTAAACTGGTTGTATCAATTCTCTATGTACTTAAACTAACCTGGGGAAAAAGAAGGACTTATAATTGCATTGCTGAATTTGATTTTTAGATCTTATCCAAAGCTCATTCTAGTTATTTTCTCATATCATCAGGCCCCTGAATGATTAAGATCTAAGTGGTTAGTCTAATTGTTCCAGCAAATTTAGCACTCTAGGTACAGGGGCTTTGTGTCATACTTCTAAAACTTTTACATGAATATTGACCACCTGAGTCCCTTGTGAAAATCACATTCTGATTTGAGTGTAGGATGTGTTTTTAATGTATTTCCAAGTGATACAGATGCTGCTGGCCTGCTTTGAGGAGCATAATCTTAAAGGAAATTTTAGAACTGAAGGAAAACAGATGATTTTTGCTTTAAGAAGAAAAGCAACTCACCAAATAGTTAATGATAATCAGGGGTCACCTTTTTTTATCATTATACTACGCTGGTCATCACCAGTAATCCTAACAGCACTGTAGGTTTTTATGTTTACTGAATTTGGCAAATTTGTTAAATATCACAGTTTATCATATCACACTATCTGAATAAAAAGCTACAGTAAGTTTTCAGCTTCAATTTGTTGTTAAAGATTAAAAATTATGATAAATGCAGAGCACAAATCTGTTGTATTCTGGCTGTTTTCCTGCCTATATTTTATACTCATGTGCTCTTTCTGATTTTCTGCACAGAGGTTATAAAAACAAAAACCTCTTAGACTGAATTGTTTACGAATTTTCTGGATGATCTGAAGAAAAGTAGAGTACTATTTACAACATTAAATCAATGCATGTGCACAAGACTCAGACAGTAGAGCTAACTTGGTTTATAATTATGAGCCAGTCAATGGGGTCTGTGCACATTGATGGTCTATTTAAGATATAAAGTAACCAAATGAAAAATATGGATTGAATATACTTTTGTGGGATTTCATCTTAAATTGCATTGCTTTGGCTCATGAATATCTACCTCCCTACTGCTCCATTATGACAGTATTTCCATTTAATAGCTTATGTATCAAGAAATATTTAAAAGTTATTGTTAAAAGGTACCAAGTTGTTGCATATTCTTAAACATTGTACTAAAAGTTCAAGTTGGTTCACTATTTTTGAGGAAATATGTTTATTATTTCCTTCTGTTCCATTTCTAATTCTTTAGTCTAAGTACACAATAGTGGATGTATGAAAACACTCACCTAGAAGCACAATCTAATCCAAAAGATTAAAAAAAGGGAAATATTTAACAAGGGAGAAATGCTTAGACAAACTACACTGGTGGTGTAGTCCAGGGGAAGTTGCACTGCTAATCCAGAGCCCATGCCACTCTGGCCAATCAAATTCACCAGAGTGACCTTTCAGGAGAAAGATGAGAAATCTCTTACAAAACTCTGAAATCTCTCTGAGAGTGACGTTATGAGCCAGTTTCTATTCAGTAGAATGAGTTAAATTTATATACAAAGGAGCACCAAGTATACATAAAACTCATTGCCATCTGATTCAAACAGACTCACATCTGACAAACATTGGTTTTCCAAGGCTATAAATCACATAAGAGGAAATTGTCCATCTTTCTCCCATAAAACATAGAGAAAGTGGACTTTGGGCTGGCGGTGCAAATCTTTGCCACTAGGACACCAGAGTTCTCTCTTTTAGCTACTAAGGACACAAAAAAATTCCAAGGGCAAAGAGCTAAATGAAACAGTGGAAAACCCATACTTTCGCAATATTCACATCAATTAAATATTAACTGTTGTTAGATGTCATTGGCTCAAGTACACTTTGATTTACAACAGCCATATTGACAACAGAGCTAAATACTTCCCAGTCCTGGGCGATCTTCACAATCAGTTTTCAGCTGAAGCCCATTGTTGGAGCCATTGTGTCAATCCAACTCAGTGAGCATCTTCTCCATTGTCTTTCTTTCTTCAGAAACTGGAGCTTCTTGAAAATTTTACCATCATCCAAGGAGCATCCTGGCTGCACTTGCTCTAGGACAGATTTGTTTGTTCTTTTGGTCATCTCTAGGATTTTCAATATTCTTTACCAGTGCCACAAATGGAAAATAATAGGTTTTCTTTGGCCTTCCCTATCCATTGGCCAACCTTCACATTCATGTGAGGTGATTGAAAACACAATGACTTGTGTCAGGTACAGCTTAGCCTTCATATAGACATCCTTCTTTTTAGCACTTTAAAGAGGTTCTTTATAGCAGATTTTCCCAATGGACTAAGTCTTTAGCTTTTGACTGTTCCTTCCATAGGCATTGATTGTGAATCAGAGTAAAATTAAATTCCTGACAGCAACTCTCTTTTTTTTCCTTTCTGTAATGCTGTTTATTGTTCCAATAGTCAAGATTTATGTTTCTTTATGTTGATGTAAAGTTATTACTAAGTCTAGATTTTCTTTGAACTTTATCAGAAAGTGATAAACTTTTTTTTTAGCAAGCAAGCTTGTGCTATTTGTATATTGTAGATTGCTAATGAATCATTCTACAATCTTTATTTGAACAATTGTATCTAGGTCTGTGTGTAGGTTTCATCTGAGCAAAACTAAGTGTTGTGGAACTCACATGGTTTCAATGTTATCAATAATTTTTTATAATCCACATAATTAAATGCTGTTGCATTATCAATAAAACATAGATATACTTTGTAATATTCTCCACTCTTAATCAAGATCCATTTGACATTAACGTTGACATCTTATTATACAGTTTCTTCTGAATTTTGTATGAACTTTTGACATTCTCTCTTGATGCTGCTTCAGCTATTTTTTTAAAAAAGTAATTATCTTCAGTAAAATTTTATTTTCATATGACCCTGCTCATTAACCACCTTATTCTATTGAATTATCTTTATTTGGGTTGGAAACAAATGTTCTTCCAGTCAGTTGACCAGATAACTGTCTTCCAAATTTCTTGGCATAGATGCATAAGCACATCTAGCATTGCATCTTTTTGTTGAAATATCTCGATTTGTATTCCAATAATTCCTACAATCTTAATTTTTGCCAATAACTTCAGTAAAACTTAGATTTCTTTCTTCAGTACCATTGGTTCTTTTTTTAATTTATTTTTTTTAGTACCATTGGTTCTTGATCAGAAGGAAGTGAAGTGTGAAGAGAGTTAGTAGAACTTGGTCAAAGCAGAATCAGACGCAAAGGGGAGCATATTAGGAAACAGTTACATGAGAAGATGTCATTTGGGCAAAGTTTGGAGAAAAATGAAAAGAGAAAGGATTAGGGGAAGGATGCTTCAGATGCTCTTATATTGAGCTATTTGAAAGAAAGAATCTCAGCATAAAATATCTAGATTTCAAAAGAAAGACTTTCACTAGTCTATTTACTTACAGAAAAAAATTCTTTTGTGAAAATACATCTCATAATCGTTGGTTGTTGTTAAGTGTAATTGAGTTGCTTGTGACTCATAGTGACCCTATGTACAAGAGCCCTAAATGCCATTCTATCCTGTGCCAACCCCACCGTCTCAAACACACTCATTCCCACCACTCCACTCTCAGAATTGATCCATCTCATCGAGGGTCTTCCTCTCCTGCACCGTCCTTCCACCCTCCCAAACATGATGTCCCTCTCCAAGGACCAGTCTCTCCTTGCAAAATGCTCAAAATATGTCAGACGAAGCTTCAGAATCCTTGACTCCAAGTAGCTTCACCCTCTTCAGGACAAACCTGTTTGTTCTCCTGGCAGTCCATGGTATATTCAGCACTCTTCTCCAGCACCACAGCAAAAAGGCATCAATTCTCTTTCTATCATCCCTATTCACTGTCCAACTCTCAGATGCATAGCACGTAATTGCAAAGATTATAGCCTGGATCAGGCACACCTTAGTTTCCAGCCTGATGTCATCGCACTTCAGTACTCCTGAGAGATCCCTCGTAGCTGAATTTCCCAATGTAATTAGTCTCCTGATTTCCTGGCTGCTATTACGAAGAGTGTTGACTGTGGAACCAAGCAAACTAAAACTCTTAACTATCTCAATCTCTTCACCATCCATACTGATGTTGACAATTGGCCAGTGGTGAGAATCTTTGTATTCTTGATATTGAGCTTCAATCCACATTGGAGACTGCAGTACTTGACCTTCTGCAACAAGCGCTTCAGGTCCTCCTCAGTTTCAGCAAGCAGGGTTGTGTCATCTGCATAACGCAGGTTGTTGAAGATTCTTCCACCAATCCTGATGCCACATTGCTCCTTGTACAGCCCAGCGTCTTGGATGATCTGCTCTGCATACAGATTGAAAAGGTATGGAAACAAAATACATCCCTGATGGACCCCTTTCTTGATTTTGAACCATCCAGTGTCTCCCTGCTCTGTTCTGACAACTATCTCTTGGTACAAGAATAAGTTTCGCATTAGCACAGTCAAATGTTCTGGAATTCCCATTCTTTTCAGAGTCAGCCATAGCTTGTTGTGATCCACACAGTCAAAGCCTTTGCATAGTCAATGAAGCACAGATAGACATTGTTTTGGTATTCTCTGCTTTCTTCCAAGATCCATCTAGCTATAATATCCCTAGTACCATGACCTCTTCTAAATTCAGGCTGCACATCTGGCAATTCTCTGTTGACATATTGTTCCAAACGTTTTTTGGATAATTTTCAGCAGAATCTTGCTTGCATGTGATTTCAATGATATTGTTCCCTAATTTCCACACTCTGTTGGGTCACCTTTCTTTGGAATGGGAACAAATATTGATCTCTTCCAGTCAGTTGCCCAGCTGGCTGTCCTCCAGATTTCCTGGCACAACTTAGTGAGCACATCCAGGGCAGTGTCTGTTTGTTGAAATAAATCAAATGGTATGCTGTCAACTCCTGGAGCCTTGTTTTTTGCCATTTCTTTCAGAGCAACCTGAACTTCCTCCTTCATCACCATAGGTTCTTGCTTATATGTTATTTCATAAAATTCCTCTGTGTCAGCCAATTCCTTCTGATTCAGTGACTCTGTGTACTCCTTCCGTCTTCTTTTGATACTTCCTGGATCAGTCAGCATTCTACCCAAACTATCTTTAAGTATTGCTGCCTGTGGCTTGAATTTGTTTTTCAACTCCTTTAGCTTAAGAAACACTGAGTGAGTTCTGCCCTTTTGATTTTCTGACTCCAGCTCTCTGCACATTTCATTATAGTATCTTACTTTGTCATCCTGAGGTGCCTTTTGAAATTTTCTGTTCAGATCTTTGACTTCTTGATTTCTTCCTTTAGCTTTGGCTTCTCAGTGCTCTAATGCAAAATTCAGAGTCTCATCTGACATCCATTTTGGTCTTTTTTTAGGGATTTTTTGCACGAAAACATATTTAATTATAAAAGAATCCAGAGGCTTAAATTACTAAAACGCATTTGTCTAAAACAGATATACCATCCCAAAGGTGATGCTGGCAACTTTAACTCTTAACTTTAGCTCAGAACCTTAAACGCTTCAAAAGTCATAATAAGGCAAACAGACACTAATGTGAAATGTTGACCAATTTCAGGTTACTGAACATAGCGGGGAGAGAGCTGAAAAATGAAGAGACTCTTTCTAATGTTTCCTCTACGTTTTATGGCCGAGAGATAGTATATCATCTTTACCGAGTTCCTTTTTAGTCGATTATTAAGAAGAAATTGCCCTCAATAGCTCAAAGTCCAGATGGGCTGGTGTTAAAATCCCCTACTGTGCAGTCAGTGCTGTAGATGGTTTCCTGTCAGAACACTGTGTAAATTAGCAGTGTCATGTTCTAAGACTAGGTTAAGTGGTCTGCTTCAGACAGGGGAGAATTTATGGCATGGAAATACAAATGCTTAAGTAATCTTAAAAGTATTTCATTTTCTAATGCTGATTTTACATTAGCACTTGGCGGAGTGTATAGCTCATCACATCTTTTCCTTGCAGAAGGAAATGTGTTCTTTATCACAGCAAAGCACAGGGAAGCTTACAATCTTTTGCACCAAAAAAGAATTTTGTATTAGGAGGGGGAAGGAGGTTAAAAAAACAATAGACGTGTAAATGTCATTGGAAGGTATACATCTGTAAACCATTCCCTTCCGAAATGTTGGAAAGATTGCAATATAAATACTGCTCTATCACATGCTTTCCTTTTGTCTAGCTCTTCTGTTGTCTGGAATCTCGTGAGATGAAATGCACACCGAGAAACAGCATCCCCTATGAACCACAGTGGGAGGATATTACACTATTTTGCGGCCCCGCTTGCTCTATTTCAGCCTCCAGTATTTTCTTACGCAGGTGCCAGATCTGGTTTGTGGATGAAGCTCCAAATCAATTGCATACGCAGGTGGTTAGACTCGAATGTGCTTGAATCTGAAAAGCAGAAAAATGCTTTACGTTAGAATGCTTCCAGAAGCAGTAAGGAAAATCTTCAGGACGAACGGATGCCAGCGTCAACAGTCCTGCGCTGCTTCAAATGCAGTTGACCCTTTCGCTACTTACTCCTTTTGCAAACCTGCTTTTCGGGTTTTTCAAGAAATAACACACACACACACACACACACACACACACACCCCGTGAAAAAGAAGTTGATATTGTAAGTATCATGCATAGTTACACTGTCTATGCATGAAAATGAAAAATAACAAAACTGAGCTCTACACTCAATTTTCTACAATGTGAATCTACCTGTATGTGTATCATTAGATATGATGATGATGATGATAGAATCTCACGCCCAAGCCAATGAGGATTAGGCAGGTTATAAAAACCAAGGAGTGTAAGACACTTGGATGCAGTATAGCCTGTAGTACATTGAAAAAAATCTAGACTCCCTCAAAACAACTATGAGATATCATCTCACCCCAGTCAGAATTGCAGAATTTAACAAAACAGCAAGCAACAAATGCTGATGAAGTTGTGGAGAAACTGGAAGCTTTATTTGCTATTGATGGAAGTGTAAAATGGTGCAACCACTGTGGAAGGCAGTCTGGCGCCTTCTCAAAAAGTTGCAAATAGAGATACCACTTGACCCAGCAATTCCACTACGGGGAATATACTCCAAAGAGACCATAACTGCCGCCCCAGCAGATATATGCAAACCCATGTTTATCTCGTCTTTGTTCACAGTAGCAAGGAGTTGGAGACACCCTAAATGCTGTGGTATATTCATTCACACAATGGAATATTACGCTGCTTTGAAAAACAAGGAACTCATGAAATATTATTCAAAATGGGTGACCCTGGAAGACATTATGCTGAGATATTTCTCAGTCACAAAAGGACAAATATTGCACAGTGCCACTGTTGTAAAACAGGACTGACATTGGGGTTGGGGGGAGACTGAGAAAGATGGGATTAATAATGTATACTGCATTGAAACAGATGAGGGAGAAAATTGTTTAAAAGGGATGTGTGACTGAGTATTATTACCGTGACAGGAGTCCAGAAGAAAGACTGCATAGTGGAGTGGACCTTGGGGGAGAGATTGTAAACCAATGAATGAATTTTTACCTTACTTTTCAAAGAGAAGAGTGTACTGGTGGGGGAAGGGTAGGCAGAGAGAAAAGTCTCTGAAAATTTTCATTAAAATTAATAATAATAATAGAAATCTAGACTTCCTGAAATAAAGCAGCTACCACAAGTTTGCAAGAAGCTGCACTGCAATACTGAAGGCATGGAGTTCAAGGCCACCAGGCTCTCCTCAGGAGAAAGATGGGCAGTCTCTTCCTGTGAGATTCACTGCCTCTGGAAACCCGCCAGAGGGTCAGCTAAGGGTCAGTTCCGACTCAACAGCACACAACAACAATGGCAACCACAGATTTGCAGCTTTGTGGGAAGGTAAATTCAGTGAAGTCAGATTTTTAAAAGAACAACTGAGGGATCTGATTGCTGGGTATGAGCATGTCTGTAGTTTTCTGGGTCTTTGCTTCTGAATTTGACTCTCAAGCAGACCCAGTGACATTCTATTTCTCTGACTGTGTTGAAAGCTCCTTAAAGTCTTTACATCTCATGAAACTGCTGGTGAATTCAAACCTCCAAAGAGGAGTGGCCTTTGGTTTAGTGGAGCAACTGCTCACAGACGACCCCACCAGGGGTCCCTTGTTGTCTGGTACCATCAGTACCTTTAAGACTATGGCAATAGGCTTGAGTGTGTCAGAGATTGTAGGAGGGCCTGGGATAGGACAGGGTTCAGATCTGGTGTTTATAGGGTCCCTATGAGTCGTAATGGACTCGATAACGCCTAACAACAAGAAGAGCGTTCTCTTGGTCCGGTGGTAAGAAGCTGTGCTGCAAACTTAAAGGCACAAGGTGTGAACTCAGCTGCTCAATGGGAGAAGGATGGGAAGGCAATCTGCCTCTGACTCAGTGCAGGGTCAGCTATGAGTCAGTACCGACTGGAGAACTGAACGCAACAGCAATAGAACAAGACAAACTAGGTCACAAAACCCCTCCCAAGCGTTAGCATAGTTTACAGCCACTATAGTGTGGACTCCACCTAGATTGTAGAGGCTCATCTGCTTTGCTATTGGCCCTCTACTTTTCTAAACATGAAATGTCCTTCTCTAGGGGCTGGCCCTTTCTGACAGCATGCCCCTAAGTATGTTAGACAAAGGATTTCTGTCCCTGCTTATAACCCAGATATTTTGGTTCTTCTGTCAGTCCATGATTTATTGAATATTCTCCAATATTTTAATTCAAGTGCTTCAATTCTTTTCTAGTCTTCCTCATCTACTGTCTAATTGCACACGAGGCAATTGGAAATACAATGGCTCGAGTCAGGTGCGCTTTAGTTTCAAAGGGACATCTTCACTTTTCATTGTTTTAAAAAGATCTCTTACAGGCCTTTCTGATGCGGTAAATCTTGGACTCCTTGACAGCTGCTTCCATGGGCATCAGTTGTGGATCCAAGTACACTGAAAGCCTTGGCAGCCGCAACGGCATCGGTGTGAACAAGTCATTAGACCGTGATCCAGGTGGGAAAGATTACCAGAAGAGAATTTCTAATCTTTACATTCAGCCTCATGAACAAAGATAAAGTGAGTTTAATGCGAATTTCTCTACCTTGACACAATGTCTCTTCTTACTTCTGCAGCACCTGAAAGTATCTTGGCGAGTCTTTATTTTTCAGACTGCTTCCTGACATTCATCCAGAGGTCATTGAGAATATGTGTGTGAATGGAAAAAATAATAGGCACATATGGAGAATGGAAAAGATAACTAGCAGAAATTCAAGACCGTTTTCCATGTGGAAAGAACAACTTCTGCCATTAAATGGATTTGGTCACATACCTCTGGTTGGTTCCTGCTGACTTGCCTTTGTTTATGTTTCGGGAAATATGGGAAGAGTTACTAAATTAGCTAGAAGACCACAGGGCATAGGCTTCAAGTTTCTGTTATCTATAAATATTTATCAAGCACATGCCATGTCTAAGCTCCAGCAGAGAATGTGGCTGTGGTATAAGGTGCCAGGGTTGCACAGTGGAAGCTCAGAAACTGGAGGGGGAATGGAAATAACATGCATTTGGTTCATTCCGAGTGGAGCTCTGGTGGCCTAGTGGGTAGGGAGTTGCATTACCAATCTAGATGTGGGTAGTTTGAATCCACTAGCTCCTCCTCAGGAGAAATACAGGCAGTCTCCTTCCATGCAATTTACAGCCTCTGAAAACTTGCTTCAGCAGCATCTCTGAATTGGTTCTGAGTCAACAGCAATGGACATTATTATTATTATTAATTATTAATTCATTCAGGATGATAAGGCTGAAAGTCCTTCCACAGTTGAAAAGCTAAAAAGTTCACTGGAGGTCAGGGGTGCAGGTAAAATCTTCGAGAAATTTGGAAATCATGGAGGATGGGTGGACATAAGCACTGCATGTGGGACCCTCTTTTTCTTTTCTTTTTTTTTAACATCTTCGTAGGCTGCTTTGACTCAGTCCCACGTCCAGATGTCCTGACCACCTCCCTTGAATCATCCCCACATGCGATGTGAATTATTATCACAGTCTTTTGCTGCTATGAAGAAAAGTCCCTTCGCACAAGAGTTTTTGGTTTTGCAGTCTTACTAACACAGACATGAAAACAATGCATGGAGTGAAAAAAGAATCCATGAAAAAGTTATCATGTGCAGCTTAGATTGTGTGTGTGAGAGAGAGAAAGACAGAATACTTTGAATGAAGATTGTCCATTTTTTCCCAAGGCGGGTATTTGAACCACCAACGGGTGTCACCTTTGGGTTAGCAGAGCCACCGTAAACCCTGTGAACTATGCCACCAGAGGTCACTTGCAATTGACATGGGTAATCGCAATTTTAGTTTTTGTCTAGTTCCAATCTCTTTGACACACACACACACACACACACACACACACACACACACACACTTCACTGTTGACGTTAAACTATGGAGACTACATGGTAGGCTATTTGTTGTGGTGGTGGTGGTGGTGGTGTACCATCGAGTCAGATCAGACTGGCCCAGGAGGAAACTGCCCCTTCTTCTCCAGCCGAGCATCTGGTGGATTTGAACCGTGTGTCTTCAAGATTGCAGTGCAGCTTCTTGCCACTAGGCCACCAGAGCTCCCTTAAGGTGGGCTTTTTTTTTTTTTTTTGTGATATTCACTTGCCTTATTCTCTCGATAACTGCACTTTAGTTAGCAAAAATCTCCGCTCTTATTTCTGGACTTCATTTCCTCAGCTTTCCAGAAAAATTTAAGAATACTGCTTATGATGCATTTATGAAGGTTAAATAACAGTTGCATGTAAATCTCTAAAAATGATGTTTGTTTTAAAATCAGTAGTGAAAACAGTTTTGTTTCATCTTGCTTTATATGAGCTCTGGTGGCTTAGTGGCAAGAAGCTGTGCTGTAATCCCAAAGGCACGGAGTTCAAGTCCACCAGCTGTTCCATGGGGGAAGAGTGGGCAATTTTCTCTCGTTTGATTAACTGCCTTTGAAAACCTGCCAGAGGGTCAGCCGTGAGTCAGTTGCAACTCAGGGTACACAACAACAAAAACAACAACCCAAAGATTTAGAAGGGATTTCTTAAGGCTTGTATTCTCTCTCCGTACATATTCAATCTGTATGCTGAGCAAATTTTTCGAGAAGCTGGGCTCCATGAAGAGAAATATGGCGTTAGGATCAGAGGGAGACTCATCAATACGCTGTATTATGCAGATAACAGAACCTTGCTTGTTGAAAATGAGGGGGACTTGATGCACGTACTGCAGAAGATGAAGGAATGCAGCCTTCAATATAGAGTTACATCTCAATGTCAAGAAAACTAAGATTCTTACCACTGGACCAATAGGCAACATCATGGATTCTCATGGATGGAGAAGAGACTGAAACTGTCGATAACTTAGCCTTATTTGGGTCCACAATTAACACTCTTGGTACCAACAGTCAGAAAATCAGGTGATATATTGTACTGGGAAAGTTTGCAGTTGGGGACCCCTCCAAATTATTGAGGAGTAATGATGTCAGTTTGAGGACTAAGGGGCATCTGGTTCAGGCCATGCTCTTTCCCATCACTTGTTATACATTTGAAAGCTGGACAATGAATAGGGATCACAGAAGAATAATGGATGCCTTTGATTTATTGTTGCAGATCGAGGATAAAGACAGACAGGAATGAGATAAAACAGAGAGGTAAAAGCAGGGGCCAGCAATTCTTGAGCTTCCCTGTATCTTTATCAAAAATTATCAGGAAGTAAATCAGAGAGAATTCAATGTGAATGAAGCCAAGCTCTTTCTATTGAAAACCTTCTCCTTGACTTGAGGGGTCAGCAAATGCAAGAATCTGGTAAACCCTTAAACATTGCCTTCGTTCCTCAGGGTGAATTCCAGCTTGTATCTGAAATAACATTCTAGTTTGTTACAAATATTTAGTATTGGCTTCCCATAAGTTTTGATGTTGGAGAAGAGCACTGAACATCCCATGGACGGCCAAAAGAACAAATAAATATGTCTCGGAGAGGGTGCAGCTGGAGTGCTCTTTGGAGGCAAAGATGATGAGACTTCACCACACATACTTTGGGCATGTTGTTAGGAGGGGCTGTTCCTTGGAAAGGGACATGACACTTGGAAATATGGAGGGTTAGTGAAGGAGAGGAAGACCCTCAATCAGGTGGATTGATATGGTGACTGCTGCAATGGGCTCTATATGGAGTGTCGGGAACTGTGATGATGACAGTGTGATGGAGTTCATATCTGCTGTTCTTAGGATAGCTGTGAGTCATACTCGACTTGACAGCATCTAAGGACAACAACAACAAAAAGATTGATACTTTAAACCCATCCCAGCCAGGCTGTGGAAGAGCGATCTAGTGACCTACTTCCATAAAGATTGTTACTGTGTGCTGCCAAATCCATTCCAACTCATGATGCCCCAATAAAGCCCGATGCTTCAATTATTTTCAGCATCACATGAGTTGTCACGAATCAGAACTGACAGTGCATTTAAACATTGTTCCACCACGACCACCGCCACCACCGCCATCACCACCACCACCACCACCACCATCACCACCACCACCACCACCACCTCCACCAGCATCAGCGGTAATATCATCATTGCGACTTCTGAAGAATATAGGTTTATAGAGCATGCTTTCATTACTTTTTATTGTTAAACTCTAGGAAATATTTTGCTCCTCTTCCCACAACAGAGTTAATAAGATTCAAGCACCTGACTATGGTTTATTTCCCACCAAAGCCTAAACAAAAGTGCATTTGGAGAAGAATTACTGGCTTATCAAACCTCTTCAGAAGAACGTTTTTGCTTTAGAAGATCTCAAATAATCAAATTCTTCTAGTCTTTGAGCAGCATCATTTTCGTGGCTTTAGTTCTTTTTCCATCTTTCTTTTTCTACTCTGTACTGATATCAGATGTTTAAACAAACAGGGGGAAAAAGGGCAAAGAGAAAAATAAAACTATATGCATAAAACCCAAAAAGCCAAGGCTTTTGTCTGAGGTCATTGGCCAAGAAAAATCATTGATCTTGTACTGGAGTGTTAATGAAAAGCCATCCAATATTCCAAAATGCTTTTCTCTCTTTCAAAAAATATCTTTTTATATTTAAAAATTTTAAAATTAAAAAATATTTATATAAAAAATGTTAATCTGGGATGTAAAGACTTCAAGAGGACTCCAGCAGATACTACCACTTCTATGAAATGCTTATGACACAAAGCCTGCCCTTCCATGAACACAATTAAAGGTTTCATTTACATTGCTGATTACTCTGTACTCTGTTCCTGCTTCCTTCTGGGGAAAAGCCGGACAAAAGAGCTTTTGTCTGATTCCCAACATTGCTTATCTGACAGTGAGTTTACTGAAAACTATGGGTAAGAAAAAACAAAACCATGGAGGACAGTATTTGGTGGAGCTCCCAGTTTTAAGACAGGTTTGGAAGCAGGAGTGGCATCCATTTCCTAAACCATATGCCTCTGGAAACTCGGTGAACTTCGAGAAACGATAGTTACAGAATGGTCTTTTGTTCATAGTGTTGCTATGAGTCATGCAGGACTCTATGACTGTACGGCAGTCAACAACAACAACAAAACAAAGAGTAGCAAATGTCTGTTGAGTTCTGGTTCTCTTCTCCCATAATTGGGCCACAGATTGAACTGAGAGGAAGAAAATAAAAAACACAAGGGAGACTGTGGATGACATATATCAAGCATGGACAAATTGTCAGACAGAGAGCAGAGAACTTTTATATACATTTTCTTGTATAAATCTCATACCAGCCCTAATTTCCTGAAGAGGACTTAGAGAGTTTAAATAACTTTCCAGGAAACAAATCTACAAGTTTATGCTCCTAAGTCTTGTGATACGTTACCTCTATTAGATTG
Source organism: Elephantulus edwardii (assembly GCF_000299155.1). Lineage (NCBI taxonomy): Eukaryota > Metazoa > Chordata > Mammalia > Macroscelidea > Macroscelididae > Elephantulus > Elephantulus edwardii. The sequence goes on along the minus strand of NW_006399888.1, from coordinate 5,512,359 downwards.
CTTCTCTTGTTTAAGTTATCAATGCAGTCCTTTGAGGAAGCATTTAAAGCATTATTTACTTTGATTAGCAACATGATCTGAATGTATTTTTATTAAAAATCAATTCTGCGGCTTTTCTTAAATTCTTTGGCAGAGCTTCCACAACTTGAAATGAACTTGGAGACAAGTGTTGAATTGCTGTGCTCTGTCTTGGAGAATTTGGTGATGCTGAGAATTTCTTCTCTTCATTTTCCTTTCTCCCCGTTTCTCTGACTTTCTCTTCCAATACCCTCCTCCTCCTCCTCCTCCTCCTTCTCCTTCTCCTTCTCCTCCTCTTCTTCCTTCTTTTATGCCTTGAGAGGAATATTTTAGAGTGTTCAAGGTCATTCAGGATCTTTTAGTTATTGTTTTGTTAGTTCTTCCTGGCAAGATGGATTGACACAATGACTGCATCAAGGGGCTTGACCATTGCCAAGATCATTATGATGGCACAGGAGAAGGCAAGTTCTCAGTCTGTTACTCAGAGTTATAATGTACTCGACAGCATCTAATGGCACATTGCCGTCTAAAGAATATATATATATATATGAAAGCACTAATCTAGCTCTCTTTCACTCCAGCATTTAACTCTTGAGTAAATCACAACTGTTCAATTTGTTTATCTGCAGATTGGCCACAATCTCACCCATTCTGCCAACCTGGAGCCCTGGTATCTCAGTAGTTAAACACTCATACACCAGCTGAAATGTTAGCATTTCAAAACCATCTTCTAAGAAACTACCTTGCTCCTCATAAGGTGGGAAAGTTCTACTCCAACCTTTAGGGAACTCTGGTGGAGTAGTGATATGAGGCTGCTTTGCCAGCCCAAAGACATGTAGTTCGAATCCACTAGCTGCTTCGTTGGAGAAGGATAGGCATGTAATTAACTGCCTCGGAAAGCCTGCTAGAGGATTAGCTGTGTCAATTCTGACTTGACAGTAAACAACAAAAACACTAGGGTCAGTTAGAGTCAGAATGCACGCCATGCTAACAGGCTTGGGTTTGGTTTACTCTAATAGCATCGCAAGGCAATGTTTATGAATTAATCTGTAAAAATTAATTAACTAAGTTGAATTATGGACTTTGGGGAAATGCAAAGGCATCCCTAGTAAGAGAATTTCTTGGAGAATCTCTTTGTAGGCTTTCATTTTCTTCCTCACGATTCATTTCCTCAGGTCATGTGATGAGTTCAGGATGAGGCTAGAAGGGAAGATAAGATTTGTTAGCACCTATGAGCTCATTCAATCAATTAAAAGTTGCCCAGACAAGTCCTACCTCAGATTCAAATCAGAAATGAATGAATCAGATTTATGAAGAGGTTTATTGCTTGGTTGTTTATTGAAAAGCAGCGGGGCTGTCACTGAAGTGGAAAAAATTGTTTTAACTAGAATAGTAAGTAAAATTTTGATTTAAGAATATGTCAGCCGTAAACCTGAGCATTACAAGTTCAGGAATATGTTAATGTTGCATACTAATGTACCTTTACACTGACCTCTGGATGTGCTGAATACAAGCTCTAAGCCTTGGCTAACCCAGGTGAGCTTAGTAAAGCTGATGTCTGAATGTTTGCTCTTGAGTAATTAAGTCAGATACATTGATGTGTATATTGCATAAAACCACTCGGAGAAATAGCTGTATAAGTCCCAAGCAATAAAATGTATTACAGAAGAAACAGATCAGGGATATATACTAGTTACACATGTTATACATTTTCCCATGATTTATAAATTATCTTGTAGCTCTGATTAATGATTTAGTGTTTCAGATGTAACTGGCACTGTGCTAAAAAATACATCAAATGGCCACTTATTTTTATTAACACGCCAAAACTGAAGAGGACAGGACTCATGATTTAAAAGTTTATTTGTGCGCATTGCATTACCCTTCTGTTTAAAAAGTGAAAATAGAGTTAGCAAATGTAGGTGAGATTTCTTTTGCAGCTTTTTGGTGGAGTAGGGACCACATTCTCTAAGTTAACCATTCCAAGTTTCATTGGACTGTATCAGTCCTCTCACCTCTCCAATTCCAGATGGAGGGAGAACTTTTGTGGGTGACTAGCCAACAAGCTTGCCAAAGTTTAGCATGCAAAGAACAAGGCTGTCATTTCTCTTAGTCTGTCTCAACTGACAATTAGAAATAAGAACGGAAAACTAGCAATCTCTCAGGTTCTGTGTTATGGTATGTAGCCACGAATATTACTGTGTCTGCCAGGTGTAACGAAGGAAATGTGTTGGGGTCAGATAAACTAGATCTGAATTTCTTTCACATTTACTAACATGACCATGTTCTCTCCTCTCAGCATTTGCTTCTGCCAGTCTATTTAGTTAAAAGTAGCAACTATCACTTTTAGTATCAGAAGCATTCAGTTCCAGAAGAAAAAGAAAGACACATATGCGAAGATGTAAAACGTGAGATTTCAATGATATTGTTGATACTGTTGGCTCATTGAGAAGGTTAAGGGTTTGGCTGCTAACTGAAAGACTACAGATCTGAGTGCATGCAGAAGTGTCACAGAAAAAAGATAGTAATTCAGGTGCAAAATTCAGCTGCTGAAATCCCAGCCGAGGGAAGTTCTTTTCTGACACATGCACAGTCACTATGAGACAACTCGTTACAAGGAATATTCGAAGAGTGATGGGAAATCAGAGGAAGCAGAATGCTGCTTCTGTGAGGAAGGGAATAGACTGAGAACCCTAATGAGATAACAATATTTTCATAGACACGAGACAGATAATGGTGAAGATGAGACCATATTTAAAAAGAAACTATTTTATTATAATTGTGATTTTAATGAAAGTTTCCAGAAAAGTTAGATTTTCGTTCATTCATTGTTGCACATTTTACCCCCTCTCTGTCCCTTCCCCCTTCCTCGGTTCAGGGTTCAGGTTTTTTTGTTGTTGTTGTTGTTTGTTTGTTTGTTTTTTAAAATATTCATTCATTGTTGCACAGTTCCGTACAACAATACCTTTTATTCTGGGATATTGTTGTATGTATAGTGTCTATTCATCTATTCCTTTTAAACAGTTCTTTTCCTTCATCTGTTCCAATCTGGTTATATGTTTTCTATCCACTCTTATTCTATTCTCCTCCCGACTCCCCATGTCAGACCTACTTTACAAAACAATGGAATACTATGCATCACTGAAAAATCGTGAACTCATAAAACATTACCCAACATGGGTGATCCTGCAGTATGTTATCCTAAGTGAAATATCTCAGTTACAATAGAGACATTTTAACACGTGAATATGGATATAATTTAAAAGGGAAGAATACATGTTGTTGTCCCAAAATTAAACTCTGCAGAGTATAGGCTAGAAATTGTTAGTCAAAGCATGGTCTATGGACTAAAACCATCAACACAGGAGCTTATTAGAAATGCAGAATCTCCAGCCTCACTAAAGCTTTACAAAAGTCCCAGGTGATTCATATTGTTGTTATTATGTGCCATTGAGTCACCTGCAACTCACAGCAACCCTATGTACAACAGCTCTGAACCCAGCTGTACCCTGAGCCACTTACTGACTTTGACACACTTACTCTCATTGCACCAGTTATCGTGTCAATCCATCTTATCTGGAGTCTTTTTCTCCTGTGCTGTCCTTCCACCATTCAAAGCAAGGAGCAGTTCCTCTTGGCTATGTGCCTAAAGTATGTGAGAGAAAGCTTCAAAAGCCTTGCCTCCAACGAAAAACTTGATTTTGCCCTCTCCAAGACATACCTACCTATTTGTTCTGTCACTCTGTGTTGGAATGGTTCATATACACATTGAAATTTTAGATTAGGATATATAAAAGTCACCCTGAAAGACAAGGTCAAAACTTTCCCATAAAATGCTAGGTTAGAAAGCAATTGCCTTGTTGTTATATGTCATCGAGTCAGAATTAACATATTACTGATCTTCCAGAGACTTTTTAGGAGCTGTAAATCACACCTGAGGTTACCTAACTTTCTCCTTTGGAATAACTGATAGGTTGGAATTGTTTGTCATTTGGTTGGCAGTGCAACTTTCTACCCACTAGGCCACCAGAGCTCCCTCTCATGTGAATTACAGCCTCAAAAAACCCACTGGAGCGTCTCCTATAGGTTGGTACTGATAATTGGCACATAACACCAACAGTGTTGTCTCATAATAAAGATCTGACAGTCTGCTTTTGATGAATCAACCATGGAAAATCCTGTGGTGCAATCTCGTTAGAGATTGTGTTAGTAAGTAATAGAACTTCCTAAACTTGAGCTTTTTTCCTCTAACACTAAATACATTTCCCCCCCACTACATCATATTGACAATCTTCAATTTCAGACTCAAGATTTAAACATGTTATATGAAGGAGTGAGAAGCAGTTGAGGTGGTTTTGGTTTTGTTTGTTTTGTTGTTTTGTTTTGTTTTAACTATACACATGACAGAAAAAGTATTTACAAAGAGCAGTCACAAGCAGTAAAATGTAGAATACACAGGAGGAACAAGAACCCAGAAATGGAATGGAAAGACCGGTGAAGGAAAAACTTAAACAGTTCCACAGGATTTCATAGGCAGAATGAGAAGTCATCAGTGAGAGATATGGCAAACCCTTGGAAGTGGCATTCTTGTCTTCTTCTGTATTAAGACATACATACATATTTGCCTTATTCTCTTTGTCGCTCACATTTTTCTAATCTATCATATGAAGAATATAACAATAGATCTCAAGTAACAATTCTATGAACTTGGTTTTCCCTCAGGAAACTTACCTTTCATACAACATATTCGACCTACTCACAGCAACATTGGGCATGTTGTCAGAAAACACCAGTCCTTGAAAAAAAGACAGCATGTTTGGAAAAGTAGAGGATCTTTAAAAGAGAGGAAGACCCTTGATGAGGTGGGTTTTCATTAAAAATCAATTCTGGGTATCCTGTTAACTCAAATTCCTTAGGAGAAGCTTCTGGACCATATAATTCATATGCATTATAGCCGCCCCATGAACAACAGATTAGGATACATAAAGAGCATCAAATTGACAACACCTAACAATGAGCTATGGTGCTGGAGAAGAGCATTGAGTATACCATGGACTGCCAAGAGAACAAACAGGTCTGCCCTGGAGAGAGTGAAACTAGGCTGCTCCTTGGAAACAAGGAATTTGAAACTCTGTCTGACATATTTTGGGCATGTTGCAAGGAGGGACCAGTCATTGGAGAAGAACATCATGCTTGGAAGGGTGGAGGGACAGTGCAAAAGATGAAGCCCCAGGATGAGATGGATCAGCTCAGTGACTGGAGTTATGGGGGAAGGTGTGTCAGTGATGATCAAATTGGCTCAGGGTAGAGCAGGGTTCAGAGCTGTTGTACATAGAGTAAATATGAGTCATAGTTAACTTGACAGCACATAACAACAATGACAACTACTTCTGGGATAATGACAACATTGTCTGGGATAATTTTTGTTTTGCTAACTGATGAGCTGATTCAAACCATTCATTAGTTCATTTATTGACTTACCAATACATTAATTTATACCACAAATATTTAATAAGCCATATAATGTGCTATGCCCTCTAATATGATGAGTAATAAAGTAGACAAATTTATCCTCCTAGAATTTAGTTTAGAAGTTATGGAAGTTCTTTTATGTGTTGTGTATACAACCTGTGGAGGATAAATGAATGCATTACTAAGATAGGTTCATTTCCCTCTGATCTGTGAAAATATAAATCTGAGGAGACGGACCGTGTCCTTTCATATGATTTACTGCTTCTGAAAACCCATTGATCTGAGTGACTGTCCATTCTTCTTCAATAGGACAAATGGTAGATTCAAATTGTGTGTCTTTGCATTGGCAGTGCACCTTATTTCCACTCTGCTACTAGAGCTCACTGTTGATTGGCATAGAAAACATCAAATGAAGTTGGAAAAACTATGCAGAGTCACAGTATCAAAGAGAATTGGCTAACATTCAGCCATTGAATATGTCCTGAAGGAGATAGCATATGATCAAGATTGTAGCATTGTGAAGGGAAAAGCTGAAGTGGCACTGAAACTTTTGATGAAAAGCCAGTCTCCACGAATTGGTAGAATATTAAGAAAAATATTTAAAAAAACAAATGTAATGCCGGATGTCTTCACCTAGTCTGTGCCAAAAAATTTGGAAGACAACCTTAGCCAACCAACAAGAAAAGTTCCGTCTTCTGTCTATTCCAAAGAAAGGTGATCCAGCAGAATAAAGGTGTATTAAACAATATCATTGAGGTTATATTATCAAACAAAATTTTGCTCAATATAATACAAATAAAATGAAAGAACTATTTCAACAGGGAATGACAAGAAATTAAAGATTAATTTGGAAGAAGACATAGAATTAGAATATCATTGCTCCTTATAGAAGGATCTTGTCTGAAAGCAGAGTACTAGAGTATATCACCTCTGTTGTATTTTTTTGAAGAATGAGAAATAAAGAAAGTTTGTTAAAAAAGTAAATCTCCATCTGCCAGGAAATTTGGAGGACAGCTGTCTAGCCAATGGATTGAAGAGGTCCATATTTGTTCCCATTCCCAAGAAAGGTGATCCAACTGAATCTGGAAGGTGCCTAACAATATCATTAATATCACATGCAAGTAAAATACTGTTGAAAATAATTAAAAAATGGCTAGAACAGTATATAAATGGGTAACAGCCCAGAAGTTCAAGTAAAAGTTAGAAGAGGCCATGGAATCAAAGATATCACTGCTGATGTTTGATGGATCCTGGCAGAAAGTGAAGAATATCAGAAGAATGTCTATTTTGCTTTATTGACTATGCAAAAGCATTTGACTGTGTGGATCATAACAAGTTGTGGCTGACATTGAGAAGAATGGTTATCCCAGAGCACTTAATTGTGCTCATTCAGAACCTATACCTGGATCAGGAGGCTGTTGTGCGAACAGAGCAGGGGAACACTGCATCATTTAAAATTAAGAAGGTAGTGCATCAGGGTTGTATTGTTTCTCCACACCTATTCAATCTGTATGATGAGCAAATTATCTGAGAAGTTGGACTCTATGAAGAGGAGTGTGGCTTCCGGATTAGAGGAAAACTCATCAATAACTTGTATTATGCGGGTGACACACCTTGTTTGCTCAAAGTGAGGAGAACTTGAAACACTTGTTGCAGAAGATAGAGGAATGCAGCCTTCTGTATGAATTGCATTTCAATGTCAATAAAATAAAGATTCTCACCACTGGACTGAAAGACAACATCATGATGGATTGAGAGAAGATTGAAATTGTCAACAGCTTCATCTTACTTGGATCCACAATTAACACCTTTGGCACTAGAAGTTAGGAAATAAAGGAGACACATTGCACTGGGAAAATCTACAGTTAATGACCTCTCCAAATTTTTGAGGAGGAATGATGTCAATTTGAGAACTAAGATGCATCTGATTGAGGCCATAGTCTTTCTGATCACTTGCTACACATCAGGGAGCTGAAAAATGAATAAAGATACAGAAAAACAATTGATGCTTTGGAGTTGTGATGTTGGAGAAGATCACTGAACATATCATGGATGCCAAAGAATAAACAGATATGTCTTGGAAAGCATGCAGGCAAGTGCTCTTTGGAAGCAGGAATTATGAGGCTTTTCCTCACATAATTTGGACATATTGCTAGGAGGCACTAGTCCTTGGAGAGAGACATGATGCTGGGAAGAGTAGAGGGTCAACAAAAGAGAAGTAGACTCATAACCGGGTGGATTGACGTGATGACTGCTGCAATGTGTCAGCATTGGGAGGATGACACACAGTAAAACAGGGTTCAGAACTTTTGTTCATAGGGTAGCTATGAGTTGTACTCGAATTGATGGAACCTAACAAAAAGAGCAGTTGGATTCGAGAAAATAAGTGACTTTTTATTTACTTGAAAGTTGGGTGTGGATTTGTTGTTATTCTCTCTCTTTTTTTTTAAATTTTGTTAATCATCAGGTGTAAGCTAAATGGCTGTTTCTGATTTTGTTAAAAATCAGCTGTGGGCTGGAAGCCTCTTGTTTAAGCAATCAGGGCTGGTGGGTTGTCCTTTGTATTTAAAAGTTGGTTGGGCCCTACCTGAGGTGAGTTTCCAGCTTGGAGCAGTTAGACTCTGCAGGGTAAGTGATTGTGACCCTCAGGCCTGGTGTTAATTGTGTTTGAAGAGAACATTGTTCAAAGTGCTTCAGCACTTGTCTGTCAATTTGCTGTACTGAGCTACCTTTGAGTTGCTGTGATACTGAAATCTGTGTCACTGGTATACCAAATGCTATAATAGTTACCCATAGTGGTTTTGGAGGAGCTCCCTGATTAATACAGACTGGGAAGCAGGATTGGCCATCTACTTCCTAAATAACAGGCCTTTAAAACCCCTGTAAACGCTAAAGAAAGAGGACTTGATTAATATTCTTTATTTGAAGTTAAAGTCCTTAAACTGTGATGTTAAAGAACTGTAAGTAACCATGTGTGGTCTGTTAAAGTCCATGTAACCATTCAGCAATTTACAGGAACTTTATTGAAATGCTCCAGTGTACTCACATCAACCATAATATCAACAATGTTTTCTAATGTATCTCATGTAGTTTTTTTGTACATACACTTTATCTTGCCCCTGTAAGAATTGAACACATTTTTGCTGGTAAGTGGAAAAATCTAGGGAAAAAAATTGGTAGCACAGGTTTGTAATGATTTTTACCAGGCAACAAACCAGTTCTTTCAATGTATAGGCTCGTATGAAATACTTTGAAAGATTATACTTACATAAAAGGATTTATCTCATACTAGATTCTAAAATTATAATAGAAAAACATTCATTCCTTTGTTAGTTTTGAAGGAAACTTGTTGGATCTTGTAAAACTTTGAGGGATTTAGCACAATTTGAAAGTCTTGTTAGAGGATAATCCTACTCCCCTGTGTCTAATAGCATCCTCTGCTGTCAGAAGAACAAATGGTAGACTGGAATGCTTTAATTTGGGTAGAACTAAAAATCAAAAGGAGTTTTTCTTTTAAGTTCAAGAAATTCCATTTATATTCTGACCTTTTGAGATACAGAGTAATTAAGAACTTGCATGCACTAGACTACACCCACTTCTGCAAATTGCTTTAGAGGCGGAGAAGAATGGATCCAGGATATGGCATTGGGCACTGGGTGTAAGTGATAAGGAAATGTCTCCAGGTTGGTGTCTTTTTGAACTTGCTCAAGGGAAGACTACATTGTGAGACTGAAGTAGCATGTAGAATAGGAGATTGATGTATATTTTTAGAACTATTCTCTAATTTTCTTGCACTTTAATACTTTATACTTACTGAAAGATATTTTCTGTCTGATGACTTCATTTAATTTCCAAAAAGTTTCTATTTCCTCCTTAAATTCTTTCCTTAAATGAAGACAAACCTCTCCCCCAAATGGATCTATTATTTTTTTTTCAAGTTTAAATGACATAACTAGCTGGGCAAATGTGCTTATGTGAAAAATATTTCATGTTCTACATCTCAGGGAATGGCTTTTCAAAATATATGGAGAAATTCTATGGGGGGGCCACAATAAAGATTTTTTTTCATCTCTTAATTAAACCTTCACTATTGAAATAGGAGAATTGAAGCACAATAATTTAAAGACTGTCTTTCAGTCATGAATTGTCCGTTCCTTCAAGGATTCAGTATTCTCTTCTGTTGCCTTTATTAAATAAAAAAAGAAGACAGAGTCACAAAATGAAATACAAAAATAACACTCCAAAGTGGCCTTTCCTTGCCAAGAAGCAGGAATTTTCTTATTTTAATTGAAAAAAAACAGCTAAACTGAGAAATAACCTCAGTGTACTTACTGATGGGTTGTAATGGCTGTGACAGAATCTGATGAAGCAAGGTTTCTCCTAAAGGAAGAAGAGTGGCATTGGGGTACCAATAAACCTTAAGAAAGCAGAGCAGCCTTTAAGGAGTTAAAGGAATAAATCGTAGGTTTTGAAATGAGTCAAATATGTCTCATGGGAAGAAGTAGTTCACTTAGTCAATTAATAATGTGGTGGTTTTTAAAAGCCTATCCAAGGACCAGTGTATCTAGTGTGTCTAGGAAGAATAACAAAGGAGCACAGTGCCAGGGGAAGGGGTCCAAACTTGATTAGTTACTAAATATTTTTAATATCTCATTAATTTCTACTTAAAGAACTTTCCTCAGATCTGAAATTATTTGATTATTTGGTGGGTTAAGTGGTCCTCTTTTTTTATTAAGAGAATGGATTTGATAGGTGATGTTTGGTGCAGAGTTTTTATGTTTAATATCTTTCATTGGAAGGAAAAGTTTCCTCAAAAAAGAAAAAAATCCTTTCTAAGGGAAAAATGTGTACTTTATGAAATAAAAAATTCTAGGAAACCCTACCCTGCATTGCTAATGATAATATCTGCTAAAAGGGTAAATGTAATTTTTGTTTATTTGTTTGTTTTAGTCTTTATCTTCTATAGTAAGAAAAAAATTTTAAGACTCGGGAATTTTTTGCTGGTAAGTGGAAAAATGTGGTGGAACTTTGTTACGTAGTTTATGATAATCTCCTAAGCATAAATAGAATTAATACATAAATTTCTCCCTTTTGCTCTTTTTTCCTTTTTGAAAATAATGGAGCTAAAAATAACTAAAGTTAAGATTTTATGGTGATATAGTTAAGAAACCCCAAATGTGGTGGAAAATGAAATGATTTTGTATTTTTTTAAAAAAATAAAGAATAAAACATTTGAACGTCATTAAATACTGTCAAATATTACCAATACATGTACTTTTCCAAGTTAAATTAGAAGTAAAAATATATTAGGCCACATTCTAATTAAATTTGGGGTAACTTAGAATGACCTTATGAAAACAGATTGGAACCTTATCTTGACCTATTCCTTTCTCATGATTTATTTTATGGTCAAGCCCATTGTTACAGTTACTCTATTTAGTTGATGGTCTTCTTTTCTTCTTATGATTCTTCACCTTTCCCAGAATGGTATCCTTGTCAAAGGACTACCCTTCCACCCTCAACAATATGCTGATAGTGTCTGATACAAATTTCACCAACCTTGCTCATAAGGGACACTTGTTGGACTTCCTCTATAATAGATTTGTTTCTTCTTTTGACATTCCATGCAATAGTCGATACATCTTATTGAACAGAACATCCCACGGAATAGAAAAACAAAGACATCACAATTCAAAAACATCAATTCTTTTTTTATCATCCTTATTCATTGTCCCATGGCTTGGATCAGGTGCACCTTGATTATTAAACTGACCTCTTTGACCTTTAGAACTTTGGAGAGGTCCTTGACAGCGGATTTCCCAATGAACCACATTTTTTTCTTTCCTACTTTTTTTTTTAAAAAAAATTATTCGTTCATTGTTGTGTATTTTCTTCTCTTTCCCTCCCAACCCCTTTCTCAGTCTATTTTGCAATAACCCTCATTTCAGAATTTTGTCACACATATAATACCTTTATACCACTTTTCTTTAGACCACTCTTCCCCTTATCGGTTTCAATAGAGTGTCCATTATCTGTCTCATCTTTTCCTCTTTTGACTGCTGCTACCATAGATGTTAATGGTAGGTCCTAGTTGTTGTCGTTGTTATGTGCGGTCAAGTTTCCTGCAACTCATAGTGACCCTACTGCCCTAAACCCTGCTCTATCTCTTGCCTATCTTACTGTCTCTAACATGCCTATGCTATTATCCCAGTGACTGAAATCAATCCATCTCATAGAGGGTCTTTCTCTCCTGTGCTGTCTCTCCACCCTCCCAAGCATGATGTCACTCTCCAAGGACTGATTGCACCTTGAAACATTTTCAAAGTATGTCAGATGAAACTTCAGAATCTTTGCCTCCAAAGAGCAGCCTGGCTTTACCCTCTCCAGGACAAACTTGTTTATTCTTCTAGCTGTTGATGGTATATTCAATACTCTTCTCCAGCACCACAGCTCAAAGACATCAACTCTACTTCTGTCATCCCTAGTCATTGTCCTGCTCTCTGAAGCATAGCAAGTCTTGCAAAGACCAGGGCCTGTATCAGGGCACCTTAGTCTCCAGACTGACAGACATTGTTGTTCTTCGGTACTTTGGAGAGGTCTCTGACAGCAGACTTTCCCCAATGCAATTAAACTGAATAGTTATAGAGAGATAATAAAACCCTGACGTGTACTTTTCCTTGTTTTAAAACATGAAGTTTTACCTTGTTCTATTTGGACAACTGCTTCTTGGTCTATGTAGGTTTTGTATTAGTGCAATTAGGTCTTCTGTGATTCTGATTCTTCTTAATATTATCCACAGCTACCTACGACCCACACAGTCAAATGTGTAGTCATAGTCAGTAAAATATGAATAAGCCGATTTCTGTAATATTGACTTTCCTTGGAGCCAAGATCCATCTGCTTAGCAGTTCTCCTCTGAATCCAGCTTCAATTTCCTTCAGTTCTAGTAATTTCTAATAATCTTCTGCTAGATTTACTTGCATATTATATATTGTTTGACAATGTCCACATTCTTTGAGATTATCTTTTTAGAATGGCAATAAATCTGAATGTCTTCTAGTCAGTTGGCCAAGCAGTTGTCTTCTGTATTTTCTCCCTATTTTTCTTAGTAACTTTTTGCTGTCTTTGTGGATGATGGTATTGGTGCCATTCCCCAACTTATCTGGACTTTGGTCATTAGTATTCAACCAATACTTGTATCAAACCTGTTCTTGAAACGATGTCTAAATTCTTGCATCAAATCTGTTCTTGAAATGTTTTCTTAATTCATTTGGGATAGAATCAAGGTTGTATTTTCATTCTCATACACTTATTTTTACTTTTTTTCAGCCTCAATTTGAACCTGTCTATAGTGAGCCCATGGCCGTAGGGTTTGGTAAAAACCACTCTGCAAAAGGGATAAATTGAGGCATAGAGAATTGAAAATGGTTTCTCTGCAAATCATAGACCTGAATCAGAGCTTAGAATTTCATCATCCATCTTATTGCTTTTATTACCACCATGAGAGAATTTCATCCAATTTACAAAACCCAGCAAGGTTGGAACTAAGGAATCATTTAACATTTACTGTAAGGAAGCCTCTAAGTTTTAATTTTCATTTCTTCTGGGTATTAAAGTTCATTTCTGATGAATTTATGTTTTGTCAATATCATTAACAATAGTGAAAAAATTAAAAAAGTCATAAAATAGGACAACCTCAGAAATTAAGTTCTTCATTGGTAAAAGAAAATGGGAAAGAAAGGGGGGTGGAAATTTTAAAAGAAAGAAAGGCAAATTCCATGTCCTTCTTTTTTTTAGCAAACAACCAGATGCCTGGAAAATGGAACTGGAAGATTAAAGTAAATCGAGAAAAGTGCGAAATACAAAAGTACTGATCCAGAAGCTCGGGTGTTTAACTGTCTCAATTGCTGGCAGAAAATCTCACTGTCAGAGATGTAGGCAAAATTACATGGCAAAGAAATGTTTTTTTATTTCTTTTCTTTTTCTA
>NW_006399888.1:5489747-5498762 GCF_000299155.1 Elephantulus edwardii | reverse complement strand
GCAAAAGAAAAACTCCCTCATTGGTACGCAATCCCCCACACACAACCCCCAACCCCAAATATAATCCACTCTGCAACCCTCATTCCGTACTCTTACGATAAACATAATCCCCTAAAATATAAAATATTCTCTCCCCTGAAGACTTCAATGCTGTAAACACATTATCTTGTTATTTATCGCCTCTATCTCATTTCATTTAAGTTCCTCTCCTATTTACTCATTACTGGTCCTTAAGTCCCCTTCTTATTCTATCTTCTGATTCTCAGATACTGTTTTCTTCTGTTCTTTCATGGATTAAACTTGTCATACATAACAGATTATTGCTATAAAATTTCTTCAGAAACACACTTCAAAAGTAAAACTATAGAAAATTTGCTGAAGTAGTCTGATAAATCTAAATCTTTATGTTGATATTCATAAATAAATTTTCCACATGTTTGAAAAAAATTGTATTCGTTTGCATATAAAATTCATATACATTATGTTTCACTCATATACATTGTGTTTTACACATTTTTTCATTTGTCCTGTTCTTCACATGATTGTTCCTATATATTGTTTTATAAAATTTATCACCATTGATCTATGCCCACAAATGCCACATCTTTTCATGTCCCCGCTGCATCTTTCCTAATTCCTTCACCCCCTTCCTCTGATCATCAAACTCTGTCACCTTGTGATTTCCACCCTCCCCACCCTCAGCGCTCCTCCTCCTTTCCTTTTCCCTCTTTGTGCTTTTGTACACGTCTTACTATCTTTCATAATGGTTTTATGCAGTATTTGCCATTAAGAGACTGAGTTTATTTACTCAGCTCAATGCTCTCCAGTCTCTCACATGTTGTATAGTATTTTTCAAAATCATTGCTCCTGAGTGCTGGATATTATCAAAATTTCTCAGTCCATTCATTTGTTGGTAGTCATCTGAGCTCTTTCCATTTGCTTGCTGTTGTAAATAATGCTGCGATGAGTTGTTGTTTTTGAGCACCATATGTGGGGACTGACCCATAGCTGACCTTCCAACAGGTCTTCAGAAGCAGTTAATTGCACGGGAGGAGACTGCCCATCCTTCTCCCCCTGGGACAGCTGGTGGCCTTCAACTGCATGCCTTCAGGATTGCAGCCACTAGGCCACCAGAGTGTATAAATCTCTATTTGTGCCTCATTTCCATTTTACAGCCACTCTGGGAGGCAGTTAGGCATTTCCTCAAAAAGCTGACCAATTTTTCAGCTTTTACCATATTTAATTGAATTATCTATTTCTCTCTCTGAGAGTTCATTTTCTCTCATATTAAAAATACTCTGTGGATTCTTATGATAGCCTTTTTAATTCATGTTAATGTTGATGATCCTTGCCCTAGCTTTGGAAGTGCAATGTTTACATGCTATTAGGGATTCTATGTATTGAGAAAATAAGACTGGAAAAATCTGTCTTATCCTGAAGTGTGCATGAATTTTACACATCATAAATAACATTGTTCATTACTAACATAAGGCTACTAAATAATTTAATTTTGGGGGACCTAGGCTGTTTCTTGGAGGAAAGGATTCTGGGGCTTCATCTGACATGCTTTGGACATGTTTTAAGGAGGGACAGGTCCTTGGAGAGAGACATCATGCTTGGGAGGGTGGAGGGCAGGTGCAAGAGGGGAAGACCTTCTATGAGGTGGATTGATTCAGTGATTGGGGTAATCGGGATGGGTGTGTCAAAGGCAGTGCGATTGGCACAGGATAGAGCAGGGTTTAGGGCTGTTATACATAGGGTCGCTATGAGTCACAAGCTACTTGAAGGCACATAACAACAACAAGTGTAGACATGTTGTAGGTTACTCCTGGGTTAGACACTGATGATCCTTGCATCTCATAACCCACAATTCTGTCTCCTGCACATCTCTCTGAATTGCATATATTGCTTTATTACACATTGTTGTTTCTTATATCCCTAACACCTATCCTTGAAAGTAACTCTGCCTTTCCACAGAACGAAATTTGTGGCAAATTAAATAAATAGGGCACAGAGTTTGAAAAGCAGTACTGACTAAGGAGATTCATTTTGGGAATAGTTTTATCTGAATAAGTAAAAAATAAAAAACCCTTTGAGAAAAAAGTAAAAAAGTCTTCTCTAAGGAAAAACACTAAAATTTAGAGATTTAGGCAAATGTCTGTAGCCACAATCACTGATCTCGGTATGGACAGGGCCCATGTATTTCATAAAGCAAGACATGCCCGTGTTCCCACTTCCCACAAGTATTTGTGTGGGATGACCCTTCATGTGAATCAGAGTTTGGGCTTCCTCTTAGACATGCTGACCTGAGTGTCCCAGCACAGCTGCAGGCTTCTAAAGAGATTACACTTAAGAGTGAGCCTACATATCTGATGAACCACAGGATGTCAACAAGGCACACCCATTGTCCCACATTTGGCAGGCTCTAAAAAAAGAATGTAGCAAGGCTCTAGCAGTAAGCCAAACCACCCCTGATCAGAGCAATAGGCTGTTCCAAACGGGTGCGGCCAAGAGGATCATATTGAAAAAGAACAGTCCTTAGGATAAATGTGTTTTAAAGAAAAGCAAAATGGTTCAACTGTACAAAAAAAAAAAAAAAGGAACTGTGTTATGGACATTTTCATCATCTTGAAGGTTCTAGTGGAAGCTGATTGCATAATACTGTACCAGCTCCAAGTACTTTTAGTTGCACTTAAGCATTTGAAGGAAGAAGGCTATTTGCTTAAACTAGTTTTTGCCATCTTACACCTCAAAAACCAAGGTAGAAAAAACAAAAGAAATTAAAAACAACAACAACAACAACAAACCAAGGTAGGATAAAGTTCTTAGATTGTTGTTATGTGCTGTTAAGTGAGCTCCGATTTATAGCTGTCCTATCCAGGATAGTTTTGAGCCCTGTCCAATCCTGAGCCAATTTCACTATCTCTCACACGCCTACTCCCATTACTCCAGTCACTGTGTCAGTCCATTTCTTTCAAGGAGTTCCTCTCCTGAGCTGTCCTTCCATCCTTCCAAGCATAATGTCCTTATCTAAGGACTGGTCGCCCCTGGCAATATGCAAAGTATGTGACACAGATTCAAAACCCTTGCCTCCTGTAGGAGAACTTTTGGATGTGCATAGGGATTTGATTCTTAAAAGGTCCTATTCATCTATTTGATCCTCTCCTGCTTGTAGGTTTTTCAGGATGCTTGAAAGCCTGTTCATGTTGTGGATTAGGGCTTCTAGAGTTCTAAGCTTTTCTCTAATGAAGTTTACGATTCTTTATTTTAGTCCTAGATATACTTTGGGTTGGTATTTGTGTACGGTGTGAGGTGTGGATCTTGCTTGATTGTTCAGTAGATAATTTTCCAATTTTGCCAACGCCATTGTTAAAAGGGCTGTAATTTTCCTACTTAGCTGATTTCATCTCCTTGTCAAAAATCAGTTGACCATAGGTAGGTGGGCTGATTTCTGGGTTCTCAATTCTATTCCATTGACCTATGTGTTTGTCGTTGTACCAGCACCATGCAGTCTTGACCACCATGGCAGTGTAGTAGGATTTGAAATCAGGGAGTGAGATGCCTCCTACCTTGTTTCTCAACTGGGAAAAATATTTGGTAATGACATGTCTGATAAGGGACTTATATGTAGAATTTATAGAATACACGAGCATCATAACAAGATCAAGGTAAACAAGTCAATTGCAAAATAGGCACAGGATATGAACAGACATTCACCGAAGAAGATATTCAGATGGTGAACAAACACATGAAGAAATGTTCAAAATCTCTAGCTCTAAGAGACATGCAAATCAAAACAACTGTGAGATATCATCTCACCACAGTAACAATGGCAAAATTCAACAGAGCAGCAAACAACAAATGCTGGAGAGGTTGTGGAGAAACTGGAACCCTTATTCACCATTGGTGGGAGTATAAAAAATGGTGCGACCACTATGGACGGCTATATGGTGCTTTTACAAAAAGTTGGAGATAGAAATACCATTTGACCCAGCAATTCCACTACTGGGAATATACCCTAAAGAAACCAGAACTGCCATTCAACCAGATATATGCACACCTATGTTTATTGCTGCTTTGATCATAATAGCAAAGAATTGGAAACAACCCAAGTGCCTATCAGCAAACTAATGGATAAAGAAGCTGTGGTATGTTCACACAATGGAATATTATACAACATTGAAAGGCAAAGAACTCATGAAATATTATACAAAATGGGTAACCCTGGAGGACATTGTGCTGAATGAAATATCTCAGTCACAAAAGGACAAATACGGCATAATGCCACTCTTATAAAACAGGACTGACATTAGTTTTGTGGGGAAAGTAAGAGTTGAGAGTATAAAATGTACACTGCATTGAAACAGATGAGGGAGAGAACTGTTTCAAAGGGATATATGATTATGTATTATTTGCATGATAAGCTTCTAGAATAAGAGCCACAAAGTACAGTGGACTGGAGAGGAGGGTGGATTGTATAACAATGAAAGTATTTTTTTTTTCATTTTTTAAAGAGAAAAGCTGACTGAAGGAAAAGGGTGGTCAGGGAGGAAAATGTGCAAGAAGGAATGAATGGAAATCCACGTTCTCTATAATCTTTCATTTAAATCTCAATTAAAAAAAAATCCTTGCCTCCAAGGAGCAATTTGGTTTCATCCTTTCCATGACAGACCTGTCTGATGTCTTGGTAGTCCATGATATGGTCAATACTTTTCTCCAGCACCATAACTCAAAGACACAAGTTCTTCTGGCATTCTTATTCATTGTCCAGCTCTTTGAGGCAAAGCAAGTAATTGTGAAAGCTGTGGGCTGAATGAGGTGCATCTTAGTCTCTAGATTGGCATCATTGCTCTTCAGCACTTTAGAGAGATCCCTAATGGTAGGTTTTCCTAATACAATTCAACTTTTGATTTCCTGACTTCTGATGCCAAGATTGTTGACTATGGAGCTGCGCAAGCTGAACTAGTTAACAATTTGAACCTCTTCTTCATCTATCCTGGTCTTTCCAATTGGCCCAGTGGTGAGAATCTTCATTTTCTTGATGTTCAACTTCAATCTATATTGAAGATGGTAATCCTTGGCCTTCTGCAGCAAACTTTTACAGTTCTCCTCAGTTTAGGGATAAGTAAAATTTAGTTTGGGCCTAGGATAAAGAAAATATATTGGTCTAGTAGTAAAGAGATGTGCTGTGAGCCCAGAGACATATGGTTCAAATCCGCCAGCTGATCCTGAGGAGTAAGATGAGCAGTCTCCTTCTGTATGATTTACAGCCTCTGGAACTCTGCTGCTTGGTAAGTTATGAGCCAGTTATGACTTGACAGCATATAACAACATCAGCAGCAACATTATAATATCCAAAAAGATTGAAATACAACATGGTTATCATTTGGGTGTATTAGTATATAGTCATTTATATCACAAACATACATACAAAAAAGATGGTGAAGAGTATGGGATCTTGAAGAGACTGTCAAGGTACATGTGCATTAGTGTGTCACTAGAAATTTTATTTCTTAAATGTTGGCATGAGGAATATGTAGAAGTTTATTACAAATTTGCTTCTTATATTATTTTTTTAAATTGACTTGACATTATTTATTAAAACTGAATTCTATAAAACTTGGTTCTGTGGGACTCTATGTAAGACTATATGACAATTACAGGTACAAATAGATATTTAAGTACAAATATTAACAGACTTAGGATGTATTCAAGTTACAAAAAAAAAAATCACACTTATGAAAACGAATCAGTTCTCCCCCGCCCTTTTTTGGTTTATTTAACCTTGTCACAAGTACATCTTCATGGGAGGAAGTTAAAAGAAAATACATGCAGAATATTAGGAAATAGATGCTGAGCTATATGAGCACATAAAATATTTGATCAGTATAACAGTATGGAAGAGACTGGTGGGAAGAAAAGTCAGCCATATGGCAAGAACTCTGCATTTAGAACTTGATCTTACCTTGTCTAAAGGACAAGGACTTAATGAATTTTGAAGACAAATAAATGCCAAAGAAGAAGGAGAAAATGAAAAAGATGAAGGAAATAATTGAAGATATAGGGAAAAGATTTGCTAGCATCCTTTTAAAACTACTTCAGTAGTGTCTTGATGTATGAAAACAAACCTTTTGTTAAGAACTAGCTCCAATATGTGTAGTTACAATGCAAACGGGTTTCCTTTGTTATAAAAATTACACAATAATTTACATAGAGAAATTAGTACATTATGTCTTAAGTCTGTCTTGTTATATAAAAGAACAAATTAGTTAGAAAAGAAAGTAGACCTAGGGGTGTTAGATCTTATGCCTAATGGAAATCACCAAGAAACAAAGGAATAAAGACATTTTCCCAGAGTAAACAGAGAGAAGTCTTCCCCTCCAGTCAGTTACCTGAATTTGAACTTCTTACTCTACAAACTGTGGGGGAAAACAAAAACAAAAACAACACCAAATCTGCTTTTTAGAAGAACTGATGCCTTTAAGTTGTAATGTTGAAAACTGATTATTCCAAGTACTACCAAAAGAAAAAACAAGTATGTTTTGGGTATTGTGCAGCCAGAGTGCTTCTTGGAGGTAAGGATGATACTTTGGACAAGTGGCTAGAAGAATTTATTCCATAGAGAAGGCCATCATGCTTGAAAGGTGGAAAGCTGGCAAAAAAGAATATGTCCCTCAAAATCAGATGAATTGACACAGTGACTGCTGCAATAGGCTCAATTGTATCAGAAATTATGAAGATGGCACAGGTTAGGACAAGATTCAGATCCATTGTTCATAGAATCACTGTGGGTCATACTCTATGGGACCTAACAAGAACTTTTAAAAGCATCCTCAAAAATGAATAAAATAGAGTTGTTAGGCAGATATGAAAAACAAAGCTATCATAAAATACATTCCTGTTCCTGTTCTGTGCCATTGAGTTGACTACCACTCATTCTCACTGGGACTCTTAACAGTATATCTAAATCTTGCCTTATCTTGTGCCATCCTCACAAACCCCAACACGGATGAACCAATTGTTATAATCACTGTGCCAATCTATCTTGTTGAGGATCTTCCTCTTTTTCGTCTGACCTTCCTCCCTTTCCTGCACGATCTCTTTTTCCAAGGTCTGGTTCCTCCTGACAACATGGTCAAAGTGTATGAGCCAAAGTGTTATCACTCTTGCCTCTAAAGAGCAACCTGGTTGCACTTTCTTGAAGACAAACTTCTCTGTTCTTTTGGCAGTCCATTGAGTCCATGGAAGAGTGAGCACTATTGGTCAACACCACAATTCAAAGGCATTGATCAGTCTTCTGTTATCTTTATTCATCATCCAGTTTTCAGATGCATATGAATACCATCACACAGACCTGACATCCTTGCACTTTAGCACTTTAAAGACATCCTTGACAATTGATTTTCTCAATGCAACACATCTTTTGATTCTTTGACTCTTGTTACCATGAGTGTTGACTGTGAATCCAAATAAAACGAAATCATAAATAACTCCAGTCATTTCTCCATCTATCATGTTGTTGTTTACTGGTCCATTGAGGAAGCTTTTTGTTTTATTTATGTTGAGATGTAACTAAAATTGGAGGCTGTAGTCTTTGAATAAAGACAAGAGTTAGAAGACAAAACAGAAAGCACACACAGAGAACTCCTCAAACTGATAAACTGAAGAAAAAATTCTGGCCTTGTGTTGTAATATTTCAGGTTTTTATAGAGATATATTAAATGGGTGGGAAACTTAAAAAAAAGAAATACATAGAAAGATAATACTACAGAATTTATCAATGTTTATTTAATAATTTCAGAGGCTGGTATATGGTCAAGAACCATACTGAAAGAACAAGTTGCATTGAAGGCACTGGAGAAAAAAGAAAGGCTCAAAGAATTAATGGAATACCACCTGAGATATTTCAACAAATATATGCAACCTGGATTTGTTCACTAGTCGATGTCATGAACTTCAGAACATAATTACCTGGCCAGCCAATGTGAAGAAAGGCATATTTGTGTAAATGATGAAAAAAGAGTTTTGAAATAGAATCTAGAAATTATTTCATAACTCATCATTATGTTGTTGTTCTTCATTGGTATCCAGTCAGAATCAACTCATAGCTGACCCTCCCAGCAAGTTTTCAAAGGCTGTAAACCACACAGGATGGGATTGTTTGTCTTTCTCCCTTGAATTAGCTGGTGGACTCAAACAGCTTACCTTTAGGTCTGCAAGGCAAATCATTATCCATCGGATCACCACAGCACTGATTCTCAAACATGATGATGATCATTATATGCAAGTAAAATCTTGCAGAAAAGAATTTAAAAATGGCTAGAGGGAAAAAAAATGGCTAGAGCAGTCATCTTTGTTAAAGATAACAGAAGACTACAATTCAAGTCGGATTCAACAGAGGACATGGGACAAGGATTAGTAATTACGGAATGTCTGCTTAAAATTTATCAGCCAATGTCCGCTGTCTATCACGTAATTTTACAGCAGTAAGCAAGGAGCTCTGGTGGCTTAGTAGTAAGGCCCTGTGTTGCCAGCACAAAAAATTGCAGTTTGAATCCTCCAACTGCTCCACAGGACAATCTCCTTGTGTGAAATTTGCTGCCTCTGTAAACCTGCTGGAGGGTGCACTGTGGGTTGGTTCTGACTCGATATTACAGGACAGCATGAAGCAGTAGCATCCAGCTAGGTTGTGGCCCCAGGCCAGGGACAGCTAGCACGCTCTCTTCACTCTTGGGAAGCAGCACAAAGAAAGACAGCAAGTGCGCCATCTTAGCTAGAGAGCACCCAGACAGACAGCAGGCGTGCCCAGGTCCCGAGTCATCCTCATCAGTAAGTCACTAGTATCAGCCAAAGTCCATGGATATCTGCTCTTACTTTGTTTATATGATTTGTAATTAGGGGTCCAGCATTTATCTGCCAGTTTGCTGTACTGGGGAGAGGGGGAAATGACTTTTGTGGCACTACTTACTTTATAATTCATTAATTATAATATAATGAATATAACATAGTATAGTA
>NW_006399888.1:5482072-5489439 GCF_000299155.1 Elephantulus edwardii | reverse complement strand
TGGAGAAGAGTATTGAGAGTACCATGGACTTCTAGGGAAACAAACAGATTTATCCTGGAGAGGGTTAAATTAGGCTGTTCCTTGGAGGCAAGGATTCTGAGGCTTCGTCTGACATACTTTGGTCATGTTGTAAGGAGAGACTGGTCCTTGGAGAAGGACATCATGTTTGGGAGGGTGAAAGACAGGCGCAGGAGGGGAAGGCCCTCTAGGAGATGGATTGATTCAGTGACTAGGGTAATCAGGATGAGTGTGTCAGAGACAATGAGATTGGCACAGGACAGAACAGAGTTTAGGGCTGTTGTACATAGGGTCACTATGAGTCGCAGGCTACTCGACGGCACATAACAACAACAACCACAGCAATAACAAGTGAAAAGATATTACAAAATTCAGAAGCCAGTTTTTTAAAAAAAGACTTAATAGTTTGATTGTATTAAATGGCTATAAAGGCATATATTTCTATGTGAGAAACAGCTAAAACTCTATATGATTAACCTGGAGAAAATCTTGGAACAAATATGACTTTAAAGAATCCAGTTTTTAGCTTATAAACACACACATCAATGGACAAACAGCAGTATTGCAAAGTTCAAAGAGAAAGACATTGAAATAGTTTGCAAAATTAAAGTAGGCTCACCTTGAATAAAGATATGAAATTAAAATAGCAAGATAGCGAGCTCTACCTAGCAAATCACTGCATCTCTGAATAAAAGATGGAACATAATTAGAGAAATATAAGAAGAAACATAAACATTCCTAAACCTTTGATTGTAAAACAGCTTTTATAGGTTATTTAAAATGCATTTTGACAAAAACCACAGGTCTTTGATTTAGCAGTTGCATGTCTAGTTTGTCCTTCAGATATACTTATTTTTGTTAAAACATATTACTTTTTTAAAAAACCCATTTTTGTCATAGCAAAGTGTAAACCACATAAATGTAATGCATTGAGGACAATAAATAATTAAATCTGAAAATGCAATAGTTTATAGACAAAAGCAATATTTCTATTATGCTAATATGTGAGATTGTTGTGGTTAGATGCCGTTGAGTACTACTCATAGTGACCCTATGAACAACAGACCTAAACCCTGCCCTATCCTGTGCCATCTTTATCTTCTCTGACTGATGAGTCCATTGCTAAATTCACTGTGTCAATCTCTCTCTTTAGAAGTGTTCCTCTCCTTTACCGACCCTCCTTCTTCCCAAGAATAATGTCCCTTTCCAAGCTACATCTCCAAAACGTGAGAGATGAAGCTTTGCCATCTTTGCCTCCAGGGAGCACCCCTGTTGCACTTTCTCCAAGATTTATCTGTTCATTCTTTTAGCAGTACATGGGATAATCAGTACTCTTCTCCAGCTGCACAACTCAAAGGTATCAATTCTTCTGTTATCTTTACTCAATGTCCAGCTTTCTGATGCACAACCGATAATTGAGAAGATCATGGCCTGAATCAGGGACACTTTGTCTTCAAACTGACATTGTTCCTCTTCAGTACTTTGAAGATGTCCCTGACAGCCAACTTTCCAATGCAATATGTTTCCTGACTGCTGATCCCAAGAGTGTTGATTATCGATATAAGCAAGATGAAATAATTGAGAGCTTCAATCTTCATCTATCATGATGTTGATTTGATTTGATTTGATTTAATTTAATTTAATTGTGCTCCTGCAAAACCTATACCTGGACCAGGAGGCTGTTGTGCGAACAGAACAGAGTAACACTACATGGTTTTAAATCAAGAGGGAAGTGTGTCAGGGTTGTATTCTCTCTCCATACCTATTAAATCAGTAAGCTGAGCAAATGATTCAAGAAACTAGACTCTAGGAAGAGAAATGTAGCATCAGGACTCATCAATAACCTGTGTTAAGCAGAAGACACAACCTTGTTTGCTGAAAGTGAAGAGGACTTGAAGCGCTTGTTGTAGAAGATCAAGGAATTTAGTGTTCACTGTGGATTGTATCTCAATGTCAAGAAAACAAAGATTCTTACCACTGGGCCAATAGGCAACATCGTGATGGATGGAGAGATAGAAGTTCCTTAGGGAATATTTACAACAACATAATGATAATCAGGCCATGGAACATGTATGATGTTGACGGAAGGAACAAAGAAAGGAATGGATGAACGAGGAACAGAAGTATATTTAAGTAGGGAGTCTTGGAAGGGGAAGCAGTCACCTCTGAGAAAGGAGGCGAGACAGTTCTTTAATTTTTAATTTTTATTAAATTTTATTCATTTTAATGAATATTTACAGAGATTCTGGATTTCCATCCATGCACTATTTTCTCTACCACCCCCCTTCATCCTTTTTCCCCCCTTGAAAGTCTGTTTTAATTGTCCCATTGCCACAGTGCTTGTCAAAGAAGATCTGATTAATCTCCTTTGTCAGTGTATTCTTTGCCATTCCCTATCACTCCTCCCTAAGGGAAACTTCACCCTGATTCATAAGGAAAAGGGGATGGTGTATTCTCTTAGCTACTTCCTGCTGAAAAGACAGTTCTGATCTTAAAATGCTCTGCAAATACTTGTGTGGAACCAGTACTACTGTTAGAAGAAGAATTTTTTATGGCACAAATATCAAAGTATATAACACTTGTTAACATATGAAGCCCTTGGTCTGTGGAAGGCTAAGATCTGTAGTAGAGTTCTAACTCCCTCAAATTTTTGGTATATGATCAAATACTGTTTAAGTTCTTTCTACTTAGTACCTGCTCTGTCCTGACTTTGTCCTCAGGAGAAGTACCATCTAAAATCAGGTCACAGCCATCAGATGAGCGAAAATCCAAAATCACAAACTCACTGTTATCTAACGGAGTGTGACTCAGTAACCATCCATCAGGATCAGTAACCATCCGTCAGGTTTTCGAGGTTGTATATCTCTAGAGGGGTGCTCCGGTGGCCCAGTGACAAGCTGCTGCCCTGCAATCCTAAAGGCACAGAGTTAAAGGTCACCAGCCGCTCTGTGGGAGAAGGATTAACAGCCTCTGAAAACCAGCTGAAGCGTCAGCTAGACGTCAGTTTTGACTCTATGATACACACCAACAACAATCTTTTCAAGGCGAGACTGTCCATCCTCCTTTTATGGAAGGACTAGAGAATCAAAACTGCTGACATTTGAGTCAGAAGCCCAACATATAACACATATGCCAGAGCAATTGCTTGTCTGGTTGTGTCCTTACTGGTTTCCAGAAATCATTGCTCCAATCATCATGTAGCTAGATGACAGGGATTTCAGAGCTAGTTCTCAAAACTTCTCCCTTAAAATCACATATGCATCTTACACACTGTCTTTTGTCTGCTACAGAAGCTTTGCCTAAAACCTCTAGAATCTTACAACTAAAAGCAGTAGGCATGAATAAGGACGCACCTTCAACGCCATCGTTGAAAGTTTTCCTCATTCTGGAATGAGCTGACTGTCTTTGTCCTGTTAATATCTTAAGAAAAGTTTTTCTAGAATATTTTCTAATAAGGGAGGTCTTACGGTTCTGGAACAAACTCAAAGAATAAAAAACAAAGACAAAATTAAGTGGAAAGGTTTAATGGATAGTTAAAGAGATCCAAAGTAGACTTGCTATTTTTTCCAAAAAATAAATCAGTCAGAAATAAAGCTTTGGATTTCCCCATTTATGCTCTTTTGCAATATTCCTGTTGTCTACAGCTTATGCAGTCTTTATTAGTTGAGCTCTGAGGGGCTAGGTTTATCCTGGAGAAAAGTGGACGGGAAATGATGTTGTCTTTTCTTAAGAAAAGGTCCTTACTAAATACAGGAACTGTCCCAGATTGCTTGGGAAGGAGGCTTCCCCATGAATCCAGGCTCTATTTTTGAAAGTCAAAAGGATTTCAGGCAGGCAGGCTTGGTTTAGATAAGCATCCGGATTTGGGGATGGTTATCTGAAGCCCTGCCTGTCATTGCATTTCACAGTAATGAAAGAACATCTACTCCTAGTTTCTAAATCAGTTGTGAAGATTCAATGAATGTCTCAGCTTGTTTGCTTGCCCAAGCCTCTGTAATATTTCCCAGATTTGCACTTTCTCTGTCCAAGTGTGTGGGTATCAGTATGTGATCAGCTCTTTCCCATCCTGTTTGTAGATATATTGCTTCCTATCCAGACACAGCCCTCTTAAATAATCCTTAAAGTACAGGTCAGGATGAAAAGGTGTCCTTGCTGTATCTTATGAAGGACATTTTTGATGGCTGGAATTCCAGATGCTGAGAAGTTAAACATAACAAAAAGGAGTTATTTGGAAAAGGAGAAATGTCCTCTTATCATGAGGAACCCAGTGCAAGTGGTACATGTCATAATGAGAAGGCTAACTATCAAGAAAAGCATTCAAAGGTGAAATAGGAGAATTCTAATGAACATAGGATGAACTGCCTGCAACAAGAAATGTCTTCGGGTTTTACTTCAAAGCCAAGATTTGCTTAAAAAAAGGTTGGTGGGCAGAGGGAGGAGTGATGGAATTAGGATACAGCTAGAATCCTGAAAACTAGGTGACAAAAAAGACAAGGTGACAGTGGGCATATATCAGTGGTGATTATTTTCTAAGACAAAACGTATGGGAGTGATTGTGTGAAACACATTGGGAATGAAGGAATGTGTGAAGCACAACCTTTATGAATGAAACACAATGTATACCGATTTTGCATACAAAATTATATAAAATTAAAAAATAATAACTCTAAATTTAACCATTGAAATGCGGCTTCCATGGCTCCTATGATGCAGGCAATATCCTTTTTCTCCATTTGTAAGCTTAGTTACAGAAAATTCATCAAGCCCATGTTATGCAGTTTATTATATATATGTTGTTGTTGTTGTTATGTGC
The DNA here is from genome assembly GCF_000299155.1 of Elephantulus edwardii. Taxonomy (NCBI): domain Eukaryota; kingdom Metazoa; phylum Chordata; class Mammalia; order Macroscelidea; family Macroscelididae; genus Elephantulus; species Elephantulus edwardii. The sequence goes on along the minus strand of NW_006399888.1, from coordinate 5,484,608 downwards.
CGTCGAGTCGCCTGCGACTCATAGCAACCCTATGTACAACAGCCCTAAACTCCGCCCTGTCCTGTGCCAATTGCACTGTCTCTGACACTCCCATCCCAATTATCCCAGTCACTGAATCAATCCACCTCATAGAGGGCCTTCCTCTCCTGCGCCATCCCTCCACCCTGCCAAGCATGATGTCCCTCTCCAAGGACCGGTTTCTCCTCACAGCATGTCCAAAGTATGTTAGACGGAGCCTCAGAATCCTTGCCTCTAAGGAGCCACCCGGTTTAACCCTTTCCAGGACAAATCTGTTTGTTTTCCTAGCAGTCCATGGTATTCTCAATAGAAAAGTAAATAAACAAAAGCCTGATACTTACTGATATGGAGGAACTACAGGATATATTAATTAACATATTGTAACTAATATTTGAAGTGTATGCTGTTTTGGTTATGTGCAGTGAGTCAACTATGACTCATAGCAACCCTATAAAAAATGGCTCTGAAACTTGCCCTATCTTAGGCTTGTTGTTGTTATTGTTATGTGCCGTTGAGTCACTTGCAATTCATACCTACCCTATGTACAACAGCCCTGAAAACTGCTTTATCCTGTGCCAACTTTACTGTCTCTGGTAGCATGTACCCTCATTACCCCAGTCACCATATCAATCCATCTCATTGATGGTCTCCTTCTGTTTCTCCATCTCTACACCCTTCCAAGCATGATGTCCCTCTCCTCCTTGCAACATGCCCAAAGTATGTCAGATAAAGTTTCAGAATCCTTGCATCCTACGAGCAGGCTGGCTTCATCCTCTCTAGAACAAACCTGTTTGTTCTGATAGTCCATGGTATATTCAACTCTTCTCCAGCACCACAGCTCAAAGGCATCAATTCTCTTTCTATCCTCCTTGGTCATTGTCCAGCTCTCTGATGCATAGTAAACAATTGCAAAGACTATAGCGTGGATCAGCTGTACCTTAGTCTCTAGACTGGCACCATTGCTCTTTAGTACTCTGAAGAGGTCCCTGACAGCCAACTTTCCCAATGTAGTTAATCTCTTGATTTGACTGTTGGATCTTCACCATTTTTGAGACATCCGATTCCATGCCACAGTCACTGTGCCAATCCATCTGATCCCAAGGTCTTTCTCTTCTGCACTGACCCTCTACTTTTCCAATCATAACGTCCTTCTCCAAGGACTGGTCACTTTCAGTGACAAGTCCAAAGTATGTGAGACAGAGTTTCAAAATCCTTTCTTCCAATGAGCAAACTAGTTTCACCCTTTCTAGGATAGACATATTTGTTCTCTTGGCAGTCCATAGCATGTTCAACACTCTTCTGCAGCATACAACACAAAGGCATTGATTCTTGTTCTGTTATCCTTTGTCATTGTCTAGCTCGCAGATAGATAACAAGTGAGAAGACCAAGGCCTTCGTCAGGCTCACCTTAGCCTCTAGATTGACATCATTGCTCTTTAGCACTCTGGAGTGATTCTTAATAGCAGATTTTCCCAGTGCAACTAATTTTTAAGTTTCCTGACTGCTGGTGCTAAGAGTGTTGTTCATGGAACCAGGCAAGGTCTTCTTTCTCCATTTCTTTACTTTCAGAGGAATGACCTGTCTCGCTCTCTGGAATGTGTCTTTTCTAATAAAACTACCTGGTATTTAACCTTAAAAAAGAAAACAAAAACCATGAAATCTACAATCTCAATTCTTTCTCCATCTAACATCGTACTGCCTAGCGGCCTGGCATGAGGATCTTTGTTTTCTTGCTGTTGAGAAAAATCCATATCTAAGGCTGAAATCTTTGACCTCTGCAGCAAAGCTACCAGTCCTCCTCAGTCTCAACAAATACAGCTGTGTCATCTGCAAACCACAGGTTCTTGAGGAATCTTCCTCCAATCCTGATGCCACATTCTTCTTTCTAAGTTCCAGTCTCCTAAATGATCTGTTCTGTGTATAGAATAAAAAGCTATGGAGAAAGGATACATCCCTGGTGTACTCCTTAATTGATTTTAAACCACACAGTGTTACCTTGCTCTGTTTGGATAACAGCTTCCTTTTCCAGGTATAGGTTTCTCATGAGCATAATCAGGTGTGTTCTGGGATTCCCATTCTCAACAGTAGCCTCATTTTGCTGTGATCAACACGGTCAAAAGTCTTTGCATGATTAAACCAGTCAATAGGATAGTTTTGCATAATTGGAAAATTCAAATGTCTTTGCATAAATTAAGACAGACAAAGATGAAGGAGGCAATCCATTCCGAAATATGAGACCTTTGAAAATCCTATGAACAATTACACACACTTAAATATTCACTACAGCAAAGGAGATTAGGCCTTCATTTTGGGAATCCCAAAAATGAGGAATAGTTGGAAACAGCCTCTAAAACTCGGAACATGGAATGTACAAAGTATAAATGTAGGAAAATGCAATGCTGTGAGTGACAGGAAACTATCCATATGCCTCCAAGGAAGACCTGCCGATACCACAATCATCCAAATACACACACCAAAAAATAAAGCCGTAGAGGAGGAGGAAATGGAAGATTTCTAC
>NW_006399888.1:5463232-5480312 GCF_000299155.1 Elephantulus edwardii | reverse complement strand
AGGAAGCAGCATATGATCAAGAACCAATAATAATAAAGGAAGAAGATCAAGGTGTTTTAAAGGAATTAGCAAAAAACAAGATCCCAGGCATTAATGGAATATTAATTGACATGTTTCAACAAACAGATGCAGTCCTAGATGTGTTCACCAGGTTGTGCCAAGAAATCTGGAGGACAGCTGCTACTTGGTCAACTAACTGAAGAGAACCATATTTATTTCCATTTCCATAAAAAAGGTGATCCTACATAATGTGAAAATTATTGGACAATATCACATGCAAGCAAAATCTAGCTGAAGATTACGCCAAAAGAATGGGAACAGTACATCAAAAGAGAAGTATCAGAAATACCAAGTGGATTTAGAAGAGGCTGTGGTACTAGGGATATCATTGCTGATGTTAGACGCATCATGGCTGACTGTAGAGAGTATCAGATGAATAAAGTACATATGAAAAAGAAAATGAAATTACAATTACAGCAATATAAAGAAAAAATTTAAGAATAATAAAATATAATTTATAAACTTCTCTTAAAAAAATACAATGACCTTGGGTTTGTGTTATAGTTTGTTGACCAAGCTTGGTCAAGAAAGATGTCGTCACTGGATTTTATTCTATTTAATGGTTATTTGCACATAGAAGACCAGGAGATGGTAAAAGACACATCTCAAAATGTAATGAATATGAAAAGAATTACCTATTGTGGCTGCTTGCAGTGCAGTTAAGAACTGTAGTTACCTCTGTGCTGTGAGTTGAATGGTCACCCCTATGTGCTGACAGGATGTAGAAAGGTGGAGAAATAGCACACTGTCTGAGATAAAATCTAGAAACACTTTTTTTTTTGTTTTTACTCTTCCTCAAATATTCCCTGACCCAACCTATGCAGATAATGAATTCAGTGGACTTTAAATTGCGCATTGTAAGTAAGTTCTTGAAAATGTTATCTGTCAGTAATACTATTAATTCAAGTCTATAACTGACTTCTCCACTCTTCTATCATCCTTCCAGACTCAAGTCACTTATCTCAGAGTAGATGTTAAGATCAGATGAAGACTAGGGTGTCTAGAACATAACAACCTGTAATTGTCCTCCTCTAGTGTCCTCTGAAATGGTATCTAAACATTTGCATGCATATCTCTACATCTTCTTGAAAACAGGTTTCTAGTGTGTATCATCATGTTTCAAGTGTTCATAAACCCACAAGAGTTTAAGAAATAGAAGCATAACATTTTAGGTGTCATTTAGACATTCTTATATTTCTCTTTTTCTTTTTCTTTCTTTCTTATGTTCTTTTTAAATTTATACTAGTTTATTTACAAAATTTGAATACATGGTTTTCCAGACCAGATTCTTGCAATTTTCCTCACGCTACCACGAAACTGTACAACCTCATGATTAATCTCCCCTCCCCCTGCACATTCTCATCTCTCTGCTTCTACCCTCCCCAACTTCTCCCGGATCATTATACGCATTCTACAGTAATGGTTTTATACACTATTTATCTTTGTGGGACTGAATTAGTTCACTAGTTTTCATCCTATAGTAGCAATGCTCACTCCTCTCACTGAGCCTGAACTAGAGTTTCTTTAAAAGTGGATGTATTTCTGCTTGTAGGATTGTAAAATAGTACAACCACTCGGGAAGACAGTTTGGTGTTTCCTCAAAAAGTTGAACATAGAAACTCCATATGATCCAGTTATTCCGTTAATAGGAATATACCCCAAAGAAATTAGAACTGAAACACAAATGGAGATTTGCACATCAATGCTCATAGCAGCATTATTCACCATCACAAGAACATGGAAACAGCCCGAACGTCCAATCACAACCAAATGGATTGAGAAGGAATACTATGCAATACTCAGAAACAATGATTTCAAAAAATATTGCATAAGTTGGGAAGACTGGAGAGTGTTTTGCTGAGAGCATTTTGTTCTCATAAGGACAAATATTGCATAAGACCTTATTGTAAAAATAGAAGGATAACTAGTAAAACATGTATGATAACCCAAGAAGGGGTAGAGGTGGGAACAGAACGGTGAGGGTGGGTAGTGGCAAATCACAGAGTGGCACAGTTTGGTACGTGGAGGGAGAGGATGAAGGAAATGGGAAGGATCTAGGTGAAAAGATAGGGTAATGATGGACAAAGTCCAATGTGATGAATTTTTATATAACATACTGCATGAGAATGATGGTATGAAACACAATATGAATGAAGAATAGGGTGAAACACAATGTATACAAACTTTGTAAGCAAACCAATAAAAACAGAAGTAGGTGTACTCACCCTCTAGCTGTTGTGATTGTTGGCAGTTATCAGTTCTCAAATGCTCCCTTCACCTTTGAATCATAAAGTCAGTGAAAAATATTTAATATACCTGGATTATATTCTCATAATGACCAAGTACATCCCAAAGAAAGTGCATTCAGAAGGTTTTTTAGAAGCAAGCATGGCAAGACTTCATCTAGGGTATTTTAGACATGTTTTCAGAAAGTACCAGTCCCTGAAGAAAGACATCATGTTTGGGGCAGTAGATGATCAGTTAAAAAACAAAACAAAACAAAAAACAAAGGAAGCCCTTCAACATGATAGATTTGCCCAGTGGCTACAAACATGAGCTCAACATAGCAACAAATGTAAGAATGTACCAGAAAGCATTGATAACTTCACCAGAGAAGTTGTCCCTGGGAGGTTTATGTTCACATAGAAGGGAGAAACCACAGATTATAGCTACTCATATAGAGTATGAAAGCTGTGTCTCTCATAAAGAAATCTCTGTTTGTATGGCGTAATTAACACTTTAGGGCTGCCTATGAGATCAAACTGAAGTTCATCTAATATGAAATATTTACTTTTCTCCTTTTCCTGTCCCTTTCTGCTTCTCTAGGAAGTTTGGATCTGAACTCTATCCTTAGTAGCACTACTTTACAGCTTCCAGTTCCCAAGAAATGGTAAATCACTGTATCATTCCAAGTAATTAAAAAAAAAATTGTAAATAGTTACTCTGAAAACACGCGGCTTATACAGTCATAAGTGACTTAAACAGATGTGTGAGGGTCTTAATAGAGTCAGAACCAACCCATAGCTGATCCTCCAGTGACAGGTTGTTAATCACAAAGGAGAAGATTGCCGATCCTTCTCCTGCAGAGCCAGTGGATACAAACTGTGTGCCTTTGGGATTGTAGTGCAACTTCTTTTATAAGAAGCCTAAAGTGTTATTCGATGACACAGAGAGATCTATGTTGGCCTAGTGGACAGAAAGTTATGTTACCAAGCTGAAGGTGGGTGAGTTTAATCTGTAGATCTATGTTGGCCTAGTGGACAGAAAGTTATGTTACCAAGCTGAAGGTGGGTGAGTTTAATCTGTAGCCCTCAGGCCAGGTTCAAATTGTTTTCCTGTCAAACATTCTTCTAGGTGATATAGCACTGGTCTTTCTATTTGCTGTACAGAAGTGACTCGTGGTTGCTCTGACGGTGAACACTGTGACACTGATGTGCCAAACGTGGTAATGGTTACCCATGGTGGACAGTGTTTGCTGGAGCTTCCTGACTAACACAAGCCTGGAAGCAGGAGCGCCATCCACTTCTGAAATGGCTTGCCTCCGGAAACTCTATGTACGAACAGTGTTCAGGCCTTTCCTTCATAGGGTTGCTATGAGTCGTCTATAACTGATGGTACCTAACAACAACAACAACAACAAAGCGTTACTATGGACTAGATTAACCAGGTAGCTACAGTTTACAACATTAATATTAGCTTGATGTGAAAGTACACTACTGAAGTTTCCAAAAATGAAAAAATTAGAAATCTAAGATGGACCTGTTTGAACTTTACTTTGCAATATGGAGTGAATAAAACACGGGGCGAGGGGGAGACACCTGAAAATTAAAGTCAAATGCTTTTGGCACTTAATGAGCATTAATTAGCAATGGTAGTAATTTCTGTAAATTATTTCATGTCAGAGAATTTGTATATGAAGTACTGGCTTCTTGCCCTCATTGTCTTAGAATGTGGAAACTATTAGAAGTTATTGCTCATGCAAGGAAACCAACCCTTTTGCTAAAAAGTTTTCTGGAGACTGAACAATAACAGGTTGAGTAAGGATGTGAATAACCATACAGCCCTTCTTCACAATTGTTTTGTAGTTTTTGTTTTCTTGTTTCTAGTATGGTATAATACATAGCATTGGCATTTTGTAAGCCTCATAAACTTCTGTCATTTACAAAATATTTACTTGATTGCCACCTGCAGAAGTGGAGATACTCAGACACTGGTATTGTTGAAAAGAAAAAAAAATATTGAATGAAATGAGTTTTTTCATGACAGTTTACTTCTTGAAGAAGTATTTTCAAGCTTATAAGCAAAAGGTTTAAAGAACATGGACTAGTAATCAATGAGCTCTCTTTCGGCTCATTCAGTCAGAACTTCTACTGCCTCAAGCATTCTCCTGTCTCCTAAATAAAACTGGAAAATGTCTATCTAGAATTTTGATCACCAGAGTACCTCTCTTCATTACCCACCATCGAGGGCTTTGTCATAGATGTAAAATATCCCAAGAAGTTAAATCCAGATTTTTCACTCCCGTGCTTCAGAGCTCAGCTTTGAGGAGTTCTGAGCTGAGGCTGGCCTTGCAATGTGGTCTACCGTGACTTCTCAGGACACCAGGATACCAGCTGCTTCTCTAGTTGCAACATGAGTCTTCTCCTTCTCCATAACTATACTTCTAGTAAGTTCTAGGGCACAAAGTACAGGAAAATCAAATGAAATAATGGAGACACATAGATGAAGAACTAATTATTAATTCCTCAAAAAATGTATCTTTGAAAACATGTTGGTCATAAATACCTGTAATTCTAAATATTCAACTTAATGAAATGCTCTAAGAAAAGAACTAGTACTTTATTCCATTGTCTTTTTTTATTCGTAACTTCTTTGCAGTGATGCAAAGCTGAATCACACTCTAGAAGACAGTGCATGAAGATTGCATTTACTTTGCAATTCACCAATATCTTACCTACTCCAAGAACTGGCTGTCCATGCCTTGCAGTTTACTTCTGATCTCGGAATTTCTCCTTGAACTGGGGAGTTATTTTACCCAGTGATACATGGATAGTACACTCTGGTGGCCTAGTGGTAAGGAGCTTCTCTGCATCCCAAGGTCTTGCAGTTTGAATCCACCACGTGCTCTGCTGTAGAAAACAAGCGATCTCCTCCTATGTGATTTATTGCTTCTGAAAACCCTCTGGAGGACTAGCTATGGGTTGCTTCCAGCTCAACTGAACATAGCAACAATAACAACACTGTCTCTGGAAAAGATGGTTTATAGCCAATTCTGTAATGTCTTTAGGACAGTGGTTATTCAGTAGTAGAATCCTAGTTTTCCGTGTGGGAGATTGGGCTTCATTCTTGATCAGTGTGTCCCTATAACCCTGTGGCAAATGTAATGACATAAAAGAAGACATGTTGAGGAGATCTACAAGTCCTATGCACTTGCTTTACAATGAGATCAATACCATGATGTCATTTGTCCTTCAGAATGGCTCAAGAAATCAGATTGAAGCTAGACTTCATGTGCACCTCCTATCAGATTAATTTCTTTCTGCTTGTTTTGTTTCCTGAATCCCCCTATAGGTTTTTCTTTAAAGTAATTCATAGTAAATAATTTTCTGTTTCTTCATTTCCCCCAACCCCAATCACACCTTGCAATGATATTTTTTGTGTCTATGTAACTCAATGAAAATCCTACTTAAGATTATCCAAAAACAACAGGAAGAGTACATTGACAGAGAACTACCAGAAATACAAGCTGGGTTTAGAAAAGGTCATGGCACTAAGACATTATCACCAATGTTAAATGGATCTTGGCAGAAAGCAAAGAATACTAGAGAAATGTGCATCTGTGTTTCATTGATTATGCAAAGGCATTTCATTGTGTGGATCACAACAAATTGTGGCCAACCTTGAGGAAAATGGGAACCCCAGAACTCTTGATTCTGCTTATGTAATACCTATACTTGGACCAGGAAGCAGTCATCAGAACAGACCAAGGAAACACTGCGTGGTTCCAAATCAGAAAACGGGTATGTCAGGGACACATTCTGTCTCCAATCTATACGCAGAACAATCCTTTTCAATCTATATGCAGAATATATCATTTGAAAGGCTGGGCTTTATGAGGAGGAATGTGGCATCAGAATTGGAGGAAGACTTATCAACAAGCTATGTTATGCAGACATTACTTGCTGAAACAGAGGAAAACCTGAAGCACTTGCTCCAGAAAGTCAAGGACTGCAGTCTTGAATATGGATTTAAGCTCAACATCAAGAACATAAAGATTCTCACCACTGGGCCGATTGGCAGCATCATGATAGATGGTGAAGAGATTGAGATTGTTAACAGTTACATCTTGCTTGGCTCTGCAATCAATATTTTAACACCAGCAGTAAGGAAATCAAAAGACAAGTTTGCACTGGGAAAAATATGCTGTTAGGACTCTCTAGAGAAGCAGCAATGTCATTCTAGGGAATAAGATGAGCCTGATCCAGGTTTTGGTCTTAGCAATTACTTGCTATGCATCAGAAAGCTAGACAATGACTAAGGATGACAGAAGAAGAAGCAACGTCAGTTATGAGTCATATCTGATTCAATACCAAAAAGCTGACATTCATACACATGAACCACAACTGATTCAACATGAAAAAACTGACATTAATAGCTGTGTGCATGTGTGTTTACAGCTTTAGTTTGTTTGGATCCACAATCAACACTCTTGGTACCAGCAGCCAGGAAATTAAAGATGAAAAATCAGGGACCTCTCCAGAGTATTGAAGAGCAACGATGTCAGTTTGGAGATTAAGGTGTGCCTGATCCAGACCATGGCCTTTGCAATGACATGTTATCCATCAGAAAGCTGGACAATAACTAGGCATGATAGAAGAATTGATGCCTTTGAACTCTGGGGCTGGAGAATGGCACATAATAATAATAACATACTATGACAGATTTGGAAATAGGAGTGGCATCCACTTTCTAAATAACATGCCTCCAGAAACTCTATGAACTTTGATATATGTCCAGAGTTGTAGAGGGGCTTCAGGTCTTTTGTTCATAGGGTCGAGATGAGTTAAGCTCGACTCAAGGGCAATCAAAACAAATGCTAAAAGGAAATGCATAGCATAAAATGGATATAAGAACAAAGGAAAGGTCTAGAAAAAAAAGAATAGGCTCAAAGAAAACAAGGATAATAACTAAAGGAAAAACAGACACTGATTCCAACACACCAACACCCATTGCCCAATTCATTTATCAATCCATCTTATAGGGGATCTTCCTTTCCTGCTCTGTCCCTCCACTCTTCAGAGCATGATATCCTTCTTCAAGGACTGGTCACTCCTGGCCACGTACCCAATGTATGTGAGAAGAAGCTTCAAAATCCTAGCCTCCAAGGAGAAATTTTATTTCACCCTCTCCAAGGTAGACCTATTTGTTTTCTTGGAGGCCCATGGTATGTTCAAGATTCTTCTCTGGCACTATAACTCAAAGGCACTGATTCTCCTGTTATCCTTAGTCATTGACCAGCTCTCTGATGTATAGCAAGTAATTGGAAAGATCAAGGCCTGGATTAGGTGCAACTTAGTCGCTAGACTGATATCGTTGCTACTTAGTACTCTAGAGTGGTCCCTGACAGAAGATTTTCTCAATGCAATTTGTCTTTTGATTTCCTGACTGCTAATGTCCAGGTTGTTGATGTGGAGCCATGCAAGCTGAAATTTTTAACAACCTCGATCTCTTTTCCTTCTATCTATACTGCGAGCTGGCTCAGTGGTGAGAATCTTTGTCTTCTTAATGTTGAGCTTCAACCCATAATGAAGACTACAGTCCTTGACTTTCTGCAGCAAGCACCCCAGGTCCTCCTCAGTTTCAGCAAATAAGGTTGTGTCTTCTGCATAACGCAGGTTGTTGATGAATCTTCCTCCAATCCTGATGCTACATTTCTCTTCATAAAGCCCAGCCTCCCGAATGATCTATTCTGCATATAGATTGAAAAGATATGAAGATGGGATGCATTCCTGATGCACTCATTTCTTGATTTTGGACTACGCAGTGTTTTCTTGCTCTTTTCTAAGGACTGCTTCCTGGTCTAAGCACAGGTTTCGCAAAAGAACAATCAAGTCTTCTGGGATTCACATTTTCCTCAAGGTTAGCCACAATTTGTTATCCACACAATCAAATGCCTTTGCGTCGTCAATAAAACACAGGTAGATATTCCTCTGGTACTCAGCTTTCTTCAGTGATACATTTAACATTGGGGATAATGTCTATAGCAATCTAAAAAAAAAAAAAGTAAATACTACAAGGATATTTGAAGCTAACAATTTAGAAAACATAGTCCCAACCCACAAATACAGCAAGATTCAACCAAGAGGATTCAAATTCTATTATTCTGTAGCTGTAGCCAAATTGCTGCAAAAGAATTTTAAATTGCAAAATACTTTCACTACGAAGTTCAATGAAACATGTTTAAGCATAAATTTTTCACTCTTCTTTACAGGAAATAGAAAACTACATCTCAAATATTAAGATCAGTAATCCCTTGTTATAAAAGCACACAACAGAAAGAAAATTAAAACCAGGAACTATACTCAGTATATGCCATGCAAATTCCTCAACAAAATATTAGCCAATTGAATCTAAAGACAAAGTTTCACTCTCCTTGTCTCCAAGGAACACCCTGGCTGCACATTTTCCAAGACTTTTTTGTCCTTTTGGCAGTTCATGGGATATTTAGAAGTCTTCTTTAACACACTGGTACTCCAAGGCATTTAGTCTTCCTTTGTCATCCATTTTCATTGTTTAATTTCCAGCTGCACAGCAAGTAATTAAAAAGATTATGATCAGGCGCACAGTAAAGGTCAGTTGTGAAGCTGTCTGGTTAGGATCCTTCTACGCGATTAACTAACTGCCTCTGATAACCCACCAGAGGGTCAGCTATGAGTCAATTCCAACTCGATGCCACAACACTTGTGTACGTAAGCTGGGGAACGAATGTGGAAATCAACAATGAATTGATGCGTTTGAATTATAGTATTCTCTAATACTATTGAATATATCATGGACTATTAGAAGAACTAGCAATTTTGTCTTGAAAGAAGTACAACGAGAATGTTCATGTAAAACTAAGAACATCAAAGCTTTGACTCACTTACTTTGGAGATATTGTCAGGGGAACTAATCCTTGAAAACGTATGTTGTGCTTGACTGCTACTGAATAAGTCTGACTCACAGACGTCCTTCATTGGGCACTAAATGATCTTCTAACATCATTAATGAAACTTATATTTTATTTAAATGGTAGCTAATTATTAAAAGGAAATTCTTTCATCTATAAGACATGCACTTGTAATGAAATAAAACTGCATTGATAAAATTATTAATTTGGTATAGTCACTCAGGAACAGATTTATATTCAGAGGGAGAAAATATATTCAATATCTTGATTTGCTAGATCCATTTTTCATTAAATTTATTTTTAACTAATCTGCTTCATTTGTTTGTTCATTATTAATATTTCCTGTTCAATTATCTTCTTTCTTTGCTTCTAGTGACTCCCCCCCCCCCCACCAACTTAAAATATGTAGTTGTCAGAAGGGGCCAATCTTTGTAGTAAGATATCATGCTGGCAAAGGTAGTTGTTATATGTGCCATCGAGTTGTTTGTGACTCATAGTGACCCTGTGTACAATAGCCCTAAACTCTACTCTGTCCTGTGCCAATTGCACTGTCTCTGACACACCCATCGCGATTACCCCAGTCACTGAATCAATCCACCTCATAGAGGGCCTTCCTATCCTGTGCTGTCCCTCCACCCTCCCAAGCATGATGTCCCTCTCTAAGGACCGGTCTCTCCTCACAACATGTCCAAAGTATGTTAGACGAAGGGAAAGTTAGAGGGTCAAGGAAAGAGAAGAAGACTTCAACTAACTGGATTTAGCTAAGAACTGTAACAATGAACTTGAGTGTGGCAGAGATGGTGACGATGGCACAGGACAGAGCTAAGTTGTAATCTGTCATTCCTGAGGTAGTTGTGAGTTGTAGTCAATCAAACTGTCTCTTTAACAGTAGCAATAAGAAAAGTTCCACTATTATGAACATTTCTTTTTTTTGGTTTTGACTTTTTAAATTTTTTTTCTCTACTAGTTTATATATTGAGCATTTCTAACTTTATTGAGAGCTCTATAATTGAATTGTGTTTCCCATTGGACCCTATAGTCATGTTTTATTGTGTAGAAGGTAACAATATTTTTATAAAGGAAGATTTCTAAGATTTTTTAAACAACTTCCATAGAGAGGTGAATTTCATGGTCTTGGCATTCAATTTGGTGATGTGAAATCTCTGATGTTCTCATATTTTGAAAATTTTGATTATGTTAGTTAATCATATGAAATTGAAACTCCAAATATTAATACACGTAATTTCATCTTGAAAGATCTTGATGCAAGAGTAGACTTAATTTGTGTCAAGTCTACAGCTCACTGCTGTTGAAATGGCTGGAACCCATAGCAATTTTCCATTGGGTTTCCAAGAAAGAAAATCTAATATCTCTAATTTTTTTTTCCCTGTGGATTAACCTTTGGATTAGTAGCAACTCTCTACAAACTATGTCATCAAAATTCTCTAAATATGTATGTAATACATGTTTGTGTGTGTATACATAAATATGTGTTGTTGTTGTTCTTGTTGTGTGCCATCAAGTCGTAATCAATGGCTAACCCTCCAGTGACTTTTCAGTGGCAGTAAATCAAACTCTGATTTGCGTGGGAGGATATTGCCCATCCTTCTCCCACAGAGTGGCTGGTGGATTTAAACCATGTGCATTTGGAATTGCAGCTCAGGTTCTTACCACTAAGCCACCCTAGATCTATCTCCCTCATAGGGGTGAATGTGTGAGTGTTCATGCACATATATTTCAATTTTATAACATTCTATAATAATATTTTAGTTTTTCTTTATTGACTTTACTGAACATTTTTTCTACAAAAAATTCAGTGTATTATATATATTTATGTGATTAACATACTAATACTGTAGGAGCATATGTTGTTGTTGTTATGTGCTGTTGAGTCGCCTGTGACTCATAGCGACCCTATGTACAACAGCCCTAAACTCCGCTCTGTCCTGTGCCAATCGCACTGTCTCTGACACTCCCATCCCAACTATCCCAGTCACTGAATCAATCCACCTCATAGAGGGCCTTCCTCTCCTGCACTGTCCCTCCACCCTCCCAAGCATGATGTCCTTCTCCAAGGACCAGGCTCTCTTCACAACATGTCCAAAGTATGTTAGACGGAGCCTCAGAATCCTTGCCTCCAAGGAGCCACCTGGTTTAACCCTTTCCAGGACAAATTTGTTTGTTTTCCTAGCAGTCCATGGTATTCTCAATACTCTTCTCCAGCACCACAGCTCAAAGGCATCAATTCTCCTTCTATCCTCCTTGGTCATTGTCCAACTCTCTGATGCATAACAAGTGATTGCGAAGACCATAGCCTGTATCAGACGCACCTTAGTCTCCAGAGAGACACCATTGCTCTTCAGTACTTTGGAGAGGTCCCTAACAGCAGACTTTCCCATGGCAACGCGCCTTTTAATTTCCTGGCTCCTGGTGCCAAGACTGTTGACTCTGGAGCCAAGCAAACTAAAGCTGTGTACAATCTCAGTCTCTTCACCATCCATCCTGATGCTGCCAGTTGGCCCAGTGGTGAGAATCTTTGTCTTCTTGACATTGAGCCTCAATCCATATTGTAGGCTGCAGTCCTTGACACTCTGCAGCAGGCGCTTCAGGTCCTCTTCAGTTTCAGCAAGCAGGGTTGTGTCATCTGCATAACGCAGGTTGTTGATAACTCGTCCACCAATCTTGACCTCACATTTCTCCTCATAGAGCCCAGCCTCCCAGATAATCTATTCTGCATATAGGTTGACAAATAGGCCGAACTCGCTCAGCATATCTTAAGCTCAAGGAACTGAAGAACAAATTCAAACCTCGAGTTACTATAATCAAGGATGCTTTCTGCAGAATGTTAAATGATCCAGGAAGTATTAAAAGAAGATGGAAGGAATATACTGAGTCACTGTATCGAAAGGAATTGGAAGACACAGAAGAATTTCATGAAACAACATATGAGGAGCATATAAATAAAGCAATAAACTAGTACAAAATAAAATGACAAAATTTATCGTCATAGAGCTTATATGATTAGTGAAGAAATTGTCTTATCTTTGCCTCATCAAAGTAGTATTTGATATTTTCCTCACTAACGAAGGTTGTAATTATTAGATAGTATCACATCTGCTCTGACTCATAGTGACTGTATGCATGTTCAACAGAACACTCTTCAATCGTGTCACCATCCTGTGCTTGAGTTCACTGCTGCAGCCACTGTGTTGATCTATCTTTTTAAAGGTTTTATTGCTATTTCATTGGCCCTCTAATTTACTAAGCATGGTGATTCCCACCCCCCCCCCGAAGGACCATGTTGGAGAAGAGTTCTGAATATCCCATGGATTGCCAAAAGAACAAGCAAGTATTTCTTGACGAAAGTGCAGACTGTTCATTGGAGGGAAAGATGACAAAGGGTTTCTGACATAGTTTGGGGAGTTTGATAGGAAAGGCTATTCATTGGACAGAGACATGATAAGGTAAAGGGTCAGTGAAAGGGAGGAAGACCCTCAAAGATGAACTGACACAGTTACTGCAGCAATGGGCTCAAGTCAGAGATTATGCCATTGGCACAAGACACAGGACAAGACACAGGACAGGATGCAGATTTGTTGCTTAGAGAGTCACTATGATTTGTATGTACAGCACCTAACAGCAACAACAACATGATAATAAAATCTGCCTCCTGATAACACACCCAATATATGTGAGATGAAGTCTTACCATCTTTGCTTCTGAAGAACCTTCTGGTTACAATTGCTCCAAGATAAATTTGTTTGTTCTTTTAGAATTGGAATTGCATGATTTTTTTTCAACATTCTTCACCAACACCATAAGTCAAATGCATCAGTTCTTTGGTTTTCCATTTTCATTGCTCAACTTTCGCATGCATGTGAAATGATGGAAAATTCTGTAGATCTGGTAAGGTGTATTTTAGTTCCCAAAATGAAAGTGATATCTGTAACTAATATGCACTCTAAATTAATTAATAATGGTGCTTACGTTTTAAAAAGTACTTAACGTAGTCTAAAAGGAAGGAAAAGAGAAAGACATTTTTCCCCTCCATTTTTCTATCTGGGATGTGAACAGTGTGAACATGGGTCTGAAAAACCAGTTGTACTGAAACATTCCAGTAAGCAAACAGGCAACACAGAGGAGCTGGTGGACACTGAGAGTCAGGGTGTGGCGAGTCCAGGACAGCTTCCCCCGAGGGACTTTTGGTCCAAGTCCACAACCCAAAGATGCTCTGGGCAGGATGGAGTGGGGCCATGCAGTGCAGGCTGTGGCAGTAAGGACAAGAAGAGACAGACTTTTACCTGGATTTAGTGCTGGTTAAGGACCCAGGTGGCATAGTAATTAAATTTTGGGCTGCTAACGAAAAGTTAGGCAGTTTGCACTCACTAATCACTCCATAGAGGAAGCTCTGGTGGCCTAGTGGCAAGAAGCTATGTTACAATCCTGAAGGCACACAGTTTGAGGCCACTAGCTGCTTCTCAGGAGAAGGATGGGCATTCTCCTCCAGGTTGACTAACTGCCTCTGAACACCCATCAGAGGGTCGGCTATGGGTCAGGTCAGACTCTATGGTACACAACAACAACAATCACTCCATATGTCATGCAGTTCGAATCCCCCAGCAGCTCCACTGCAGAAGGACAGGCAATCTCCTTGCATGAGATTGACTGTCTCTGAACACCTGCTGGTGGGTCAGCTATGGGTTGATTCTATCTTGACACAACAGCAACAGTCACTTTAAGGGAGAAAGATGAGGCTATCTCCTTCCAGTCAGATTTACAGCTTTGCACTGGAAACCCATTGGAGGGTCTCTATGAATAAGAATCAGCAATGGATTTGGGGTTTGGGTGAGAGAGTGTTAAGGAGCCCTTAAGTGCTGTTGTTAAATTGCTAGACAGCTGATCAAAAGGTTAGCTGATTTGTCAAAGCTGCTCCAAAAGACCTATTGTTGTTGTTGTTAGGTGCTGTGCAGTCAAGTATGATTTACAGCCACCGTTTGAACAGCAGATCTTAATGCTGTCCTATACTGTGCCATCATCACCTCTGATATACTTGAGCCCATAGCTGCAGTCACTGTGTCAGTCCATTTCCTCTTTTTAACTGACCCTCCACTTTTCCAAGCATAATGTCCTTTTCCAAAGAACAGCTCCTCTTAACCACATGCCCAAAGTATGTGGGATAGAATTTTACCATCCTTGCCTCTAAGGAGCACTCTGGCAGCCCATGAAATAATCAGGACTCTTCTTCTGCTGATCCATGGAATATTCATTAGTCTTCTCCAATACCACCATTCAAAGGCGTTGATCCTCTTTCTGGCATCCTGATTCATTGTCAGGTCTCAGACATGTAAGTGAAAAGATCAAGTCATTAATCAGACCTATCTTCATGTTTAAACTGATGTAATTTCTCCTCATTTGTTTGGAGAGATCCCTGACAGCAGGTTTTTTCCTCTATAATACGTCTTTTCTTTCTTGAATGATGGTACCAAGGGTATTGATTGTGAGTCCAAGTAATAGGAAATCATTGATGGCTTTAATCTTTTATCCATCTATATGACATATTGCCTATCTACCCAGTGTGGCAATCTAATTCTATAAAGACTTATCACCACAGAAAGTCTGTAAGAAAACTGTGCTCTACTCTGTAGGGTCTCAGGGTCAGAATCACCTCAGCAGCAGCGGGTTTGGTTTTTAGTGGGAAGGTAGTAATATTCTGCCTTATCTTCTGTCACAATTCTTGCTTTTCAGCATTGTGGAGAAAAATTATTATACTTTCTTTCAAAAGATAAGTATCTATTGTAACTTTTGAATCAACTATTTGGATCAACACCATTCAAGTCTGCCTGGGGTTGTCTAGACTGTGTGGCCCTCCAGTTTTCAGCACCATGGTCAGAGGGTAAATGAGAGAAAAAAAATCTGGGAGAAGTGCACACAGGGGTTTGCAGTCAAAGAGTTTACTTTATTCAAAGTAGCATCAGCCTTCTATGACTCAAAATGTGATGCAAATTACCAAGCAGCTGCATGAAACGGGATCTCCATGGTCATTGGACAGCTTGGCTTTCCCTTCCCTTTAGTATGCATACTATTTAGTTTTTCACATAAGAAATTGTTAGATTTTTTTAATAATTTCTTTTTCTGAGATTCTTTTGAAGATGATTGTCCTCCTGATCTCCGTTATCATGATTATCTATAACCATATCTACTTACCTTGTTATTGTTATGTACCATTGAGTCACCTGCAACCTATAGGGACTATATTCACCATAGCTCTGAGCTCTGCCCTATCCTGAGTCAATCTCATTGTCTCTGACCCACCTACCCCCATTATCCCAGTTACTGTGTCAATTCATCTCCTCCAAGGTCTTCTTCTCCGGGACTGTCCCTTGATCCTTCCAAGCATGATGTCTTTCTCTAAGGAATGATCCTTCGTGTCAACATACTCAATGTATATAGCTTGGAACTTCGAAATCCTTGCCTCCAAGGAACAACTTGGTTTCACCTTCTCTAGGACAGACCTATTTGTTCTCTCGGCAGTCTATGGTGTGTTCAATACTCTTCTCAGCACCACAACTGAAAAGACATCGATTCTTCTATCATCCATAGTCATTCTCCAGCTCTCCTATGCGTAGCAAGTAATTGCAAAGACTATGGCCTGGATCAAGTACACTTTAGACTAGACTAGACTGACGTCATTGCTCTTAAGCTCTCTGCAGAAGTCCCTCACAGCAGATTTTCCTAATTCAATTAGGTTTTTTCATTTCCTAACCGCTGGTGCTAACAGTGTTGATTGTTGAACAAAACAAGCTGAAATTATTAATAATCTGAATCCCTTCTCCATCGAGCCTGCTGCTGCCAATTGACCCAATGGTGAGAACTTTTGTCTTTTTGATGTTGAGCTTCAATCCATATTTGATACTACACTCTTTGACCTTCTTCAGCAAACACTTCAAGTCCTCCTTAATTTCAGCAAAGTAATACCATCTGCATAACACAGGGTATTAATGAGGCTTCTTCCAATCCTGATGTCACATTCCTCCTCTTAGCGTGCAACATCCTTAATTATCTGTTCCACATATAGATTTAAAAGCTATGGAGGCAGAATACATCCTTGAAGCACTCCTTTCCTGATTTTGAACCATACAGTATTTCCTTGCTCTATTCTGATGACTGCTTCCTGGCCCAAGTAAAGATTTTGCATGAGCATGGTTAAGTGTTCCGGAATCTTCATTCTTCTCAAGGTTAGCCACCATTTGTTGTGATCCACACAGTCAAATGTCTTTGCATAGTCAATGAAGCACAGATAGATATTCCTTTGGTACTCTCTGCTTACCCTTATCTTAAAAGTAAAAACTCCTACCTATTTGAAGAAATCTGTCCTGTTGAGTAGGGGCTGACTCCAGAGAACTATTTTGATTTTTTGTAAAAAAATACTGTTGCTTTTATATTGTTTTTGTAAGTCAGGATGGTATATATATATATATACACACACACACAGACGCACATATACCATTTCACACACACACACACACACACACATACACACACACACATTATATATACATACACACACACATACCATTATATATATATATACACACACACCCCCCATAATAATATATATATGCACACACATACCATTATATATACACACACCATTATATATATGTATATAGATAGATAGATATATTTGTTGTTGTTATGTGCCGTCGAGTCGCCTACGACTCATAGCAACCCTATGTACAACAGCCCTAAACTCCGCTCTGTCCTGTGCCAATCGCACCGTTTCTGACACTCTCATTCCAATTATCCCAGTCACTGAATCAATCCACCTCATAGAGGGCCTTCCTCTCCTGC